>NW_022195248.1:0-127500 GCF_008641045.1 Pistacia vera
TCCCCACTTTTCCTGCTAATTATGGGTAGAATGGTCAAATTGCCCTTAGGGAAGAAAATATCTAAAACTTAACAAACATTTTAATCGGCCTGTCGCCGCGGCGAAACTGCCCAGAGACTTTCCCCGTGGTTTCAGCACATCTTCGTCGGGGCGAAGATTCTTCTTCGCCCCGGCGAAGCTTGGCACACTGAACTTCTTCTATTTTCAACCAATTTCAGGGCAAGCATTCAACAAAACACTCAATCAAACAATATTACCAAAAACCAACTCAAATGAGAGCGAAAGAAGAAACAATTAACTACGTACCTCAGGTGGGGCGTTACAGAGAGAAAGGAAAAGAGTAGGGAAAGAACAGAGAAAAAGAAAGAAATGTGTTATGAGGAAAGAAATTCAGAAGTTGAACAACGAGAGAAAGGAGTAGCCTAGTGTGTTTACTTACTGAGCAATTAGTGCTCACCCCGTTGTTTTCAATTTTTTTGCAGGTAGTAGATGAGAGGCGGTCGAAAGGAGTGTCAAGAAGCAGAAGGAGCGGGCAACACTGTCGAGACTATTTCGAGAAGTTTTGTTACATGATGTAAATTTTGTTTAAAAAAAAATTGGGCCCATTATTTTAAACTTATCTACATGTATATTTTCTTCTATATATTTAGTGAGTTTTACTGTTATTTTATGAGTATTCTAGCTGGAAAGAAAGCATTACAATACCTGAAGTACCCACCCCAGCCAAGAAAAGCCTACCTTATAGCTATGCCGATTCACCCTTCGTGGATTCCATAGCCCTAGCCGAGATGCCACACAAGTTCTCCATCCCCAATATGAGGCCCTATAATGGCACAACCGACCCGGATGACCACATTGCTTCCTACAAACAGCGGATGTTTATCGCCTCTATTCCTAGAAACCTGAGAGAAACCTGCATGTGTAAGATTTTCAATTCCATCCTGTCAGGACCGACTTTCCAATGGTATACAACCTCCCCTACAACACCATAGGCTCTTTTGCCCAGCTCACCGACACCTTCATCGAACAATTCGCCAGCAACAAGAAACTTAAAAAGCTATTAGTTGGCCTATACTGGGTCTACCAAAAACCAGGAGAGTTGCTCCAAGAGTATGTCAATCGATTCAATAAAGAGAAGATCTCCATCCAATCCTATAATTTTTGACATAGTAGTGGACGTTTTCAAGAAGGGGCTCCTCCTTAATGGAGAATTCTACAAGGACCTTACCAAGCTCGGCTATAACACCATGAAAGATGCTATAGCTAGAGCAATCATCCAAATTAGATGGTGTAATAACTCTTTCCCACTACTATACTTTAGGAAATACAATATAAAATTTTTAAATATGATATAGAAAATATGTGTATAAAGGTATAAGATAGTGGGCCCAGAAATTAACTTTACTTTCATGTACTTTTTTTTTTTTTTTTTTTTTTTTTTTTTTACATTAAGTAGGAAAAACATATACATAAACTCAAAATAAAACTAGACAAAAGTGCCGTTCTCCTTCGCTTCTTGACGTTCCATCCGACCGCTTCTCACCTACTACCTGCAAAAACAGTGAAATCAATGGCGTGAGCACTAATTGCTCAGTAAGTAAATCCCCTATGCTACTCTTCTTCCTCCATTACTCTTATTCTGAATTTCTTTCCTTACAACAAATTTCTCTTTACTTCACTGTTCTTTCTCAGATTCTAATTTCTCATTAAACACACTTAATGAAACTAATTCTATATAGAAAGGAAAGCATAATGCATATGAACAAATGCATAGGAAATGCATTTTCTTTTTTGTTTTTCTGCTTTTCTTATTCTGTTTTCTATTTTCATCTGTCTTCTATTTCTTTTCTATTTTCTTTCCTTTTCTATTTCTCTTCTTTTTATTCTTTCTTGCTTATCTATTCTTTCTTTCTTTTCTTTTCTAGTCTTTCTTTCTTTTCTTTCCTATTCTTTCTTTCTTTTCTTTCTATTCTTCTTTTCTTTTCTTTCTTTTCTTTTCTTTCTATTCTTCTTTTTTTTCTTTCTTTGCCGATCGGACTCGATTAAGGCATGGATTCGAAACCCTGGCCGTGTAAATGTATTCTCAAATCTTTCTTGGGTACAGTTGTGCATGCGGGTTATTCTTCTTCTTGTCACTCACGGGTCCCGCATCACAACAAACTTCTCTTATCTTATCATTCTTTAAATGTGTTCTTCCATAATTTTCTTTCTTTGTCTTTATTCTTTAATGTTCTTAATGTTCTTATATGCATGTATGCATGTAGATGGCCTTTTTCTTGTTATTCTCTCTATACTCACATGATTAAATGTAAGAATGCAATATCGCATGTGAACATGTCATTCTCTACTTTCCCTACCATCTACAAACTCATATCAATATAACATGATATCATATTCATACATACACTTCACTTTGAAATTTCATCAAACACTTTGTATGCACAAACAAAGCACTAAGGTGATTACACTTCCATAACAATCTCTAACCACCAAAATTTGGAGCAAAGCTCCCTAAAAACAATATCAAACCTGGCCAGGAAATCACACTCCGTAATTCTACTCAAATTCTTTCATAATTCATCCAAACTTCCACTAATCACAATATACACAAATACTACTTCTCATGGTTGAATCCTAACCATCATTCAACATCAACTCCATCAATAATTCTCAACATACAACACATACATACATATAAGAATTTCTTTACCCAATTATTTCTCAAATCATGACTAGGGTTGGATTTACTTACCTTGAACTTGAGTAATTCCAACACTATAATCTCTCTTGGTAGATTTCCTCTTCCTCTTAAACCCTAAGCATATAAAACTATCAGAATTCAACACTTTAAAAATTAATCTCACATCTTATTGCAAGAATTCTTACCTTTGGATGCTTAGGATTGAAATTCTAACAAAATCTAGCCAAAACCCTCTAAATTTCCTTAGAAATTGGTTGAAGAAATTTGAGAGAATTAGGGATGAAGGTGGCATGAGATAAGGGGAATATGTCTAGAGTTTTCACTCTTGAACCCTTAATATCTCATAATATTACTTATACTTTCCCAGTTTACCCTTGCACTTCCTATGAAATTCCATCTTTGCCCTTTAGTCAATTACAGTAATACCCTTATCTCCATTGTATTCCCCATGAAATTCTACTACTTTTCACTCCCCACATTTTCAACTAATTATGGGTGGAATGACCATTTTGCCCTTAAGCAAGTTTTCCAGAATTTTCTCAAAAATTCTAGCAAGTTCTTTGCCCCGGTGAAATTGTTTCTTCGCTCTGGCGAAGATTGTATTTCCTACCACAAATTTGGGAAGAGAGTTCATTGTCGCGGCGACAAAACTCCTTTGTCGCGGTGAAGTCTGCAACTTCAAATTTTCAATCCTTCACCTTGAAATAAGTAAAACTAAGGGCATTAAAGCATAAATGGAGTTACATACCTCGATGTGTGTTACAGATGGGAAGAGGATGAGATGAACCATAGGAGACACACCCCTTATGATGACAGCCGATAGAGGGGAAGTGATACACACCCTAAACCTCACTAGTATAAATCAATCACCCACCCCCATCACGCGGCTCCAATAGAAACAACTGGAGACCGTATGATCACTAGCCAGCTTGACCTGTAAACCGACCATCCAATCTACTCCATTCACAGTCCTAGAGTACAACTTGAGTGTTAAGCCGGTCTAAGTGGTAGCAGTAATGAAAGGGATGGGCTCGGCTTTAAAGTGGTCGGCCAAGCTCAACCTTGAGATTAAGAGAGACACTTCTAAGTGGTGTGAGTTCCAACATGATCATGACCATAATATAGCCGACTGCATCGCTCTAAGGTTAGAGGTTGCAGCCTTATTGAAGAGGGGACACCTTTGAGACCTACTAATAGACAAGGGTAAAAGCACCATCAATCACAAAAGTAACAAGGAGCCATATTCCCCTCCCTCGGATCTAAAACCAATAGGCTTCTGCAACATCATCTCTAGTAGATTAGAAGTCAGTGGGGGGGGGGGGGGGGTAAGTTATTCCTCATCCAAGAGACATATCCGAGCCAACCATCACCATGAAACCCCCTCTTTCCATCCACCCTCACAAACACCAACCAAACAAGTCATCCAATTCGAAGATGATGAGCTAGTCACCCTAACCGCCCCACATCAAGACGTCATAGTCATCACCCTACAGATTATGAATATCTTTGTCAAAAGAATATTCGTGGATAAAGGTTCCTCAGTCAACATCCTCTTCTTGGAAGTCGTAAAAACAATGGGCTTGGATGAGTCAAATATCAATAGATTCCCACCATCTTAGTCGGGTTTAGATTTGAACAAAAGTACACCATTGGAGAGATCACCCTCACTGTCTATGCCAGCGGTGTCAATTGACAAATGACCTTCCTTGTCCTTGACTGCCCCTCACCTTACAATGCCATCCTAGGCCGACCTTGTATCCATGATATGAGAGCAGTCCCATCAACCTTCCACTAAACAATTAGGTTTCCCACCAGATAGGGAGTGAGTGAGATGAGGGGTGATCCTACGGCCTTAATGTCTATTACAAGAACACATTCAAAGTCAAATCCTATGCATTGTAGCAACTACAGACCCACTCGACTCTTTAAGTCGAGCCAAATCATCCATCCATGGAAGAGTAGGATGAGGTCCAAATTCACCGGGACCCTTTTGATAGGAAGACATAGATCAACTCCTGACTAAGTCTTGAGATAAGAGAGCAGTTGATTGACTTCTTTAAGCAGAACCATGATTGTTTTGTGTGGTCCAACTCAGATATGACAGGGATCAACCCTGATGTAATTGTGCACCTTCAAGTCGACCTTGACTATCACCCAGTCAAATAGAAGAGAAGAAAGTTCGTTCTAGAGCAAAACCAAATCATCAATGAAGAGGTAGATAAGTTGTTAAGTAATGGGCTAGTCTGAGAGGTGCATTACCCCGATTGGCTCACCAATGTGGTTGTGGTTCGAAAGAAAAATAGAAAGTGGCAAGTCAGCATGGACTTCACAGACCTGAACAAGGCATGCCCTAAGGACTCCTTTCCACTCCCTGATATCGATATGCTAGTCGACGCCATAGCTAGTCATGAGCTACTTAGCTTCATGGACGCTTTCTCAGGTTACAATCAAATCCTCATGCACAAAGGTGACCAAGAGAAAAAAACTTTCATCATAGAGATGGGCACTTACTGCTACAAGGCGATGCCATTCGATCTTAAGAATGTCGGGGCCACATATCAACGACTTGTCAATAAGATGTTTACTAAACACTTGGGGGACACCATGGAAGTATACATTAATAACATGTTGGTTAAGTCCTTCATAGCCGAGCAATACCTTGATCATCTCAATTAGGCTTTCACCATCCTTAGGAAATATAACATGAAGCTTAACCTAGCTAAGTGCTCATTCGGGGTCTCCTCTGGTAAGTTTTTGGGGTATATGGTGACTCAACGCTGGATATAGGAGAACCCTGATCAGATCCAAGTCGTCCTAAACATACCTTCATCTACTTGCATCAAAGATGTCTAGTGCCTTACTGGGTGAGTGGCAGCCTTAAGTTGGTTCATGGCCAGGTTCGCTAACAAATGCCACCACTTCTTCTCCACACTTAGGAAGTCTAAGCAGTTTGAATGGACTCTAGCCTGCGAAGAAGCCCTACAACAACTGAAAAGGTACTTGACATCTCCTCCACTCATCTCCAAGCCACTAACTAGGGAGAAACTTTACACCTACTTAGCAGTTCGAAGTTAGCCATCTCAACCATCTTGGTTTGGGAGGATAATGAGAAACAGTTACCGATCTACTATGTCAGCAAGTCACTTTTTGACGTTGAGACTCGATACAACACTTTGGAGAAGTCGGCACTTGCACTACTTCCAATACCATTCTGTAGTTGTCCTCACACCTTCCTTCTAAAGAAGATCCTCCACAAGCCTAAGCTCTCGGGTCAACTCACCTAATAGACAGTTGAGTTGAACAAGTTTGACGTCTCCTTCCAGCCTCGCACTGTCATCAAGCCATAAGTGTTAACCAACTTCATAGCCAATTTCACGCCTAACTAATAATCATATTTTACACTATGATTTTGCATTGAATTTTGATAGGATTTAGGATACTTTTCATACAATTTGTGTCATAATTGCTACCTAATTCTATTAATTTGTCTTTGCAGGCCTAAACGATGATTTTGAGCATAAATGACAGTTTTGAGCGTAAATTGTGTAACTTGAGCTTGAAAACTCAGAATGGCCTGAATTTAGAAGCTTTGGAAAGCTAAGAAGAAGACATACAACTTTAATGTTTTGGGTTTTTCCTATTTCTGACTGGACAAGAGTGAAAACTTGGCTTGAAGTCGTGAAAAGTATGCTGGGAACTGAAGAAAAAGTGTCTTTGGACGTGCTTCAGTATTTCTTCCATAACTTTAGCTATAAACCTCGGATTGTGCTGATTATTGAACGGGTAAAAATATAATTGAAAGGGATACAATTAATATGTTTAACACTTTTCCAGATTCAGAATATATAATGCTCAAATTTGGCCTGAAAGTCTTCGCCGTGGCAAGGAAAAAGCTTCGCCGCGGCGAAACCTGCATTAGCTATAAAAATAAAACGACGCGTTTTGGCTTGTTAGGGCTTCATCCTTAAGTGAGAGAGGTACAAATTAGAGCAAAAAGGAAGAGAAAAGGGTCTTGGTTCCTCATTTGGAAGGCAACTCTTGGAAGGAGAAGAGTATTGAAGATTTGGGCTTCAAATTAGAGAGGATTTCTCCATCTTTTGCTTGTTTTTCAATGATGAATCTTGATTCAGTTTATTTTTGTTATTTTATTTCATTTTTGAGTATGAACTGAGTTGTTTAGCTAGGGTTTGATGTAACCTTGATACAATGATTCAATTTTATATGAATTGATTTACTTTGAGTTTTAATTTCATGATTGAGTGTTTATCTCTTTGCTTAATGACTTTTGGATGCTTGATCACCATTCAAATGTGTGTTGTTCACAATGAGACTGAGAAGTGATTTGTTATTGTGCCTCTTGGGATAAATACCGTAGATTAAGCAAACGCTAGAGATAGGTTTAGCGATCTATGACATCTAGATAGAATTCCATAAAGCGTAAAAGACTTTGAACTATTAATCTTCATTTTGTTGGGTGCGGAAGCTTAATAGGGATAAGTAGGGAAATGTAGCCTGAGAAGGTATATTTTACAACTTAGGGAATTCGATTTTCAATCAAGGAATTAGTACTTGGGTAATAGATTCTATGATTTGGGTTAGCGTATCTAGGTGAAATCAACACCCTAGCATTTTTTAGCATTGTTTAATTAGTTAAGTTGTTGGGTTTTGCTTTAATTTCATTATCATTCATTTATATTTTGTTAATTTGTATTTAGTTTGCTAATTTTCCATTCGATCCAATTTATTGTTGCTTCAATTAGGACTTAAACTAGAGAAATCGGTACTTAGTAACACTATCCTCGTGGGAACGATACTCACTCATCACTTTATTACTTTGTGCGACTAGTGCACTTGCTATTTATGCATGTTGTAGTTACAACACATCACTAACACTTCCATTTAGGCGAAGAGGGTGTTGCTATGCATGAACCAGTTCACACCTTCAAAGTGGACTCTCTCGGTTAATGGGTCAAGTAACGTGAATGGAAGTGGGTTGGGCATAGTATTGATTACACTTGACGGAGACATCATCTTGTGAGCCATCCAGTGCGGGTTCAAGTGTACAGACTATTGGAGTAGGTGCCCTAGAGCCAATCAATTATTGTGGAATTGACTCTTTGAAATAATGTTTATTAATCAATTAAAAGGCATTATCCACTATATCACGTAAATCCTATTATGTGTATTGATATATGTCCTTAGGATGGTAGAACCGTGACGAAGGTATCAAGTGTTTCAAATCTTGATAGTGAGAACCCTATGATCACATATGGTGGCCATTCTAGAAATGTCTATAGCCCCAGTATTATTCTGACCAAGGAAACAGATAATATAGCAAGGTTATCATAGTGTTGAATTACCCTGTCAAAAGGCAGTGACTGATCTCACTTGTCAAGGTTGTTTGCCGACACCTGGTGCGACACATGGGTGCTTGTTGTAGGCAAGTTCACTAGACAGACCCACTAGAGGATTCCATATGGATGGTAACCCCAATGTCTATGGAATAAATCCTCTAACGGATGGTGGTGCATGTGATCCTTAGACTTGAGATCACCGGAGAGCCTTGTGCACCAATTGGTGTAGTTTGACACTAGCCTAACGTAGTTCTATTAAGAGCTATCAATACAATAGTGCTTGGCTATATTGAGAAGTGTATCGAGACTATGGTGGATCGATAAAGGATTCATCACTCTTGGGTACGGTAGAAGTTATCTCGCTGGGTAATTCAGTAACTGGCAAAGACACTAAATCTGTGGCCATCATGGGATGGAGTTGATGCTCAATCCAATTTAATATTCCTATCATTGGTCCAGTAACTGAATACAAACCGTTCCACCATGTCACCAAAGATAGACATCATGCATCTTTGAAATGTGGCTGGTGCATTGCATAAACCAAAGGGCATCTTTCGGTAGCAAAGGTGCCATAGGGACAAGTGGAGGTCGTCTTCTCTTGATCCTCAGGAGCGATGGCAATTTGATTATATCCTGAATAACCATCCAAGAAACAGTAATAAGCATGCCCTGCCAATCTCTCCAACATCTGATCAATGAAAGGAAGTGGAAAATGATCCTTCCTTGTCACTTCATTTAATTTTCGATAGTCAATGTACACTCTCCAGCCCGTGACCGTCCTAGTTGGTATCAATTCATTGCTCTCATTCTTTATCACTATGATACCTCCCTTCTTTGGAACCACTTGCATCAAACTCACCCATGGACTATCAGAAATGGGATAAATTATTCCCGCATCTAGAAGTTTCACCACCTCCTTTCTCACCACTTCCTTCATCGAAGGATTCAATCTTCGTTGTGGTTACACTCTAGGCTTGATATCATCTTCCATAAGTAGCTTATGCATGCAAAAAGATGGAGAGATGCCTTTAATATCAGAAATGGTCCAACCAATTGTTGATCCATGTTCTCCTAACACTCGAATCAATCGCTCTTCTTCCAATTTGCTTAACCTTGAACTGATGATTACTGGGAAAGTTTCTACTTCACCAAGATACACATATTTGAGGTGGGAAGGCAAAGGTTTCAGTTCAAGCTTTGGAGGTTCTTCCTTTCTTTCCTTTTCCTTTTCCTTCTCCTTCTGAAAATCAAATTCCTCAAATTCTAGATCTTGGCTCTCATCAATTGGCTGAAGTGTTTCCAACAATCTAGCACATTCATTCCTTGCTGACTCATCTACCTCCACTATTTTTGATTTGGCAATACAAACTTCTAGAGGTAGTTGTGGAGTGTTCTCTTCAATAGATTCTGCTACTAGTTTATCCACCGCATCAACACTGAAACACGAATCTAACTCGAATGGAAACTTCATAGCCTTAAACACATTGAACATTATTGTTTCATCTTGAACTCTCAATAGTAACTTTTCTTCTTGCACGTCAATGAGTGCTCTTCCCATGACCAAAAATGGTCAGCCCAAAATAAGAGGTATTTCCTTATCCTCTTCCATGTCTAAAACAACAAAGTCCGCCGGAAAGATAATCTTGTCCACCTTCACCAACACATCTTCAACTATACCCCGTGGATGTTTTATGGACCTATCTGCAAGTTACAATGACATGGTCTGTGGCTTTACTTCACCAATTCCCAATCTCCTGAAAACAGAAAAAGGCATTAAATTGATGCTAGCACCTAAATCACATAAAACTCGATCAAAGTAATATCTCCTATAATGTAAGGAATAGTAAAACTCCCTGGATCCTTGAGTTTCGAGGGTAGCTTCTTCTGGAGAATAGCATTGCACTCCTCCGTACGTTTCCTCATCTTCTAACTTCCTTTTGTTTGATAAAATCTCCTTGAGAAATTTTGCATAGCTCAGCATCTGTTGCAATGCATCTGTAAAAGGAATGTTAATATGTAGTTTTTTAAATATTTTAATAAATTTGGAAAACTGCTTATCCTGATTCTTTTTCTTGAGTCTCTAAGGAAAAGGCACGGGTGGAGTGTGATGTGCCAATTCTGGTGGTATCTTGGGAAATGGCAATTTCTCTTTCTTTTGTCTTTGCCGCTCTTCCCTCTTTTGTTCTTTTTCCCTAGAACTGGTTGGTTTCTCTTCAGCAATGATCTCCTCATCTACTTCCTCATCAGATTCTTCCTTTTCATTTGATGGCTTTTCTTCTTTCCCTGCTTGCTCCACCTTTTCCAAAACTGTCCCACTCCTCAAAATTATTTCATTTGCTTGCTCACATGGGTTAGTCACAGTGTTGCTTGGTACAGACCCATATGGTCTCTCATTTAGCTTTTCAGCCAATTGTCCCATCTGTACCTCCAAATTACGAATAGACGCCCCTTGATTTCTGAAATTCGTCCTCATCTCATTCATAAAACCTGTGGTCTCTTGCATAAACTTCCCAAACATGTCCTCCAATTTTGTCACTCTTGGGTCTCCTGGTTGATTATTCACCCATGTTTGGTTAGTTGGCAATGCCCTTTGGTTCCATTGATTGTTTTGCTGGTTCTGATTGCCCCAAGACAGATTTGGATGATTCCTCAAACCCGGATTATATGTGTTGGAATAGGGATTGTTTGGCTGCCTCTGATTTCCTGCCAAGTAGTTAACCTGCTCCGATGATGATGATGATGATGTAAACGTGTTCCTTACTTGACACTCACTGCTCACATGACTACCAGCACAAAAATCACAAGTTAGTTGAGGAGCTTGAATAAAGTTTACCTGCATATTTCCCAATTGTTTTTGAAGTGCTGTGAGTTGGGCTGAGATGGCCATGAATGCATCAACTTCATAAAGACCCATAGATTTTCTTGGTATTGCTCTCACATTAGGTCTTTGATAGTTGTTGCTTGCCAAAACTTCAAGCAACTCATAAGCCTCTTCCAGTGTCTTATTCTGCAAGGCTTCTCCCGATGCTGCATCGACCATAGTTTGCATGTTACCCATCAATCCATTTTAGAACGTTTGGACTTGTAGCCAAACTGGCAAACCATGGTGTGGACATTTCCTCATAAGTTCTTTGTATCTCTCCCAAGTCTCATATAATGACTCAAACTCTTCTTGTAGAAACGATGTGATATCATTTTTTATCTTCGTTGATTTTTGCTGGAGGAAAGAATTTGGTCAGGAACTTATGTGCTAACTCGTTCCATATTGTGATAGTTCCTGATGGTAGTGCCATTAACCATCCCTTAGCTTTATCCCCCAATGAGAACGGGAATAGTCTCAATCTAATGGAATCATCTGACACTCTGTTTGACTTGAAGGTGTCGCAAATCTTTAAAAAGTTGCCAATGTGCTGATTTGGATCTTCATTCAAATCTCCATTAAACCGTACCGACTGCTGTATCATCTAGATGATTGCCGACTTTATTTCAAAAGTGTTGGCTTGGACCGCTAGTCTTGTAATGCTCGAACCACTACCATAAACTATGGGAACTGAGAATTCCTTTAGTGTCCTGGTTTCTTCCATTTCAACAACTATGACTTCTGGTTCAATAGCTAGCCAACAGGAACCACTGGCTGATGTCTTGCTCTTTGCATAAACTAACAGAAAAAGAGAAAGAAAAAGTGAGATCACAAACCAACTGAAAATAGCAACAAAAATAAAACAAAAAAATAATGATAACAAAAATAAACTCCAATCTAGCTAATGAAAGAAAACTCAATGTGAACATAAAAATCAATCCCCGGCAACGGCACCAAAAACTTGATGCGTTGTTACTAAAACATGCATAAATAGCAAGTGCACTAGTCGCACAAAGTAAGAAAGTGATGAGTGAGTATCACTCCCACGAGGACTGGTTGCTAAGCACTAAGTTTTCTACTGTTTTCAAGTTGGAGCAATCGAATTTGTTTGGATTAATCGGAGAAATTAAACTAAAACTAAACAAAATTTGCTAAGTATTTAAAACTAATTGTGAAAGCAAGATTTAAAGACAAGGGTAAATTCAATTCAAACAAACGGGTAGGGTCTTGACTTCATTCAAACTCTATGGATTAAATCTCTGGATTATGCTATTTCTATATTCACATGCATTGATTGTAAATCGAATTCTCTAAATTGTAAAACATACCTTCTCAGGCTACGTTTTCCTACTTTTCCCTATTAAACTTCCGCACCCAACAATTTGAAGATTAATAGTTCTAAGCTCATTAAGCACATGGAATCCTAGATTGATTTCATTGATTCTCAAATCTATCTCTAGCATTCAATACTACAATGGTGATTACACAAGAAGCTTAACATGACTCATTTCTCAATCTCATCATGTTCATCAATTAAAAGAATAAAATCAGAATAACCACACAATCCATGCAATAGCATATGGAAGTAACAAAAATCAATTACTCAATCCATGAAAATCTGAATTACATCAAAACCCTAACCCAAAATGGGTTAGTTCATAGCTAAATCAAAATATATATCAAGAAAAACAATAAACACAAGGTTCAACATATTGAAATGAGAGACAAGACAAGAATTTCCCCTAGTTGAAGAATCCACCAGATTCAATCCCAAATCTTCTCACTTTTCAACCCAAAATTCGTCAAATCTAAAACTAAGGAAGATGAAAATACTGCTCTAGACTAAAAAAATGACGAACCCCCTCAAAATGGCAAAGTTTTGCTTTTATAGTTCGCCCAACACCTAAGACTTTACCTAAAATGAAACTGTGCATTTTAGAGAAAACTAAAATTCGCAGACTTCGCCGCGACGAAGAAGGAATCTCACCGCGGCGACGAAGTGAAAATAACTCTCGTACGTAACTCCTTTCGCCGCGGCGAAGAACAAACTTCGTCGTGGCGAATCTTCATGAAAAATTCTAAAATTACAAAATTGCCCTCCGCTTGTTTCTTTGCTTGATTCTTCAATCCTTGATGCTCTCCCATGGGAACAAGCTTCATAGTGCTTTACTCTGCTTCAAAACTCTCCCAAATTCTGAGATCCGCTTACTTCTGCGTCCAGAAACTCCAAATCACTCATTATTTGCTCAAAATGCCCTTTTTTGCCTGCAACACAAAATGTATAGAATTAAGTAGCAATTCAGGTCAAAATGAACTAAGAAGTATATAAAATCCGACCAAAAAGCCTAATAAAAACAGTATCATCCTCAGATTATCAATAAAGCAAGTGATTGTAGTAGTGAATCAGCAACACGTGCCACACTTGCTTCAATGAAGGGAAATGTGTACCTCTCTTGATAGCAGCTACTCTGTCCCAAAGGTGACTAGCCATCAAGTTTGCCTCTTGTAACATGACCTTCCAATCTCGCTACTCCTTCGGTATGGCGAGAACCTCCCTGGTGGTCTCGGCCAACCCATCACTACTCTGCCTAGCTTGATTAAATTGAAGATCTGCAAAAACATGGAAGATACGATTTAGTCATCAAAGTAAAAAGACAAGTAATAGGTTACTCACTTGTGGCTCTCCAAGTGGATGGTATGTCGCCCTGCCCTCTCTCACCCAAGATCTGATCTCCCTTCGAGAAGAAGAAGTTCTCCTTCCAAATCTTGTCACTCGACCCAAGGCAGGTCACCAGATGGAGTTGGTCATGCTTCAAGGTGATGGCATATCTCCCTTTGTCTTTGTCATACTCCTTCAGGTGGTATTAGCAGAGGAGTTCATGCAGCCCAAATCCCACTTGGTTCATGGTATAGAGTAGCTCCAACGCCATCATATTATTCACCCATTCGACATGAGCTGAGTTGACATGATCATGAAGTGATTCAACACCTCCCAAACCAACTAGGGAAGGGGTAGCCTCAGCCCATCATAGAAATAGATATCATACATGCTCACCCAGCCTGGCACATCCCAGTTGACCCTCTCATGACACTTGGGGACCCTAATCTCCATAAGTTAGGAATGTAGTACATTGTCCTTATCCTCCACTTGTCATCTTGCTTTAGGAGGGGAGGGTAATCCATCGGTAGAATGTCACCACCCGATCAGTTTAGCTCGTCCCCAGAACCTTTGTTCGTCGAGGGCTCATCGTTGAAAATATCACTTGGTTCCTCATCCATCTCTTCCTTACCCTCCCTTTGCCCATTAGAGTCATCAGCACTCGACTCAATGGTAGTCAACTTAGCCACAACCACCGAGACACCTTCAAACCTCATAGGGAGCTCCTCTTCCTCTAGAATCCACACCATGGTAGAGGTAGTCTCATACTCATCACCACTATCCATATCTACACGACTCGGCTCGTCTGAGATAGTATGCGACACTTAGGTGAAATCTTGAAAAAACCCTACTTGATCACAAGGACTTGCCTCACTCGACTCAGGCTAACTGATCAAATGATGACATCATCAAACTATCACTTAGGATCAAACTCCAATCAAATTGAAAAACTCCACTCGGCCAAGTACACTGAGATGAGCCGAACGGACAGTAAGGGTAAATTGATCCTATCTTCTTTCTTCAAAGAGTTCCCAAACGATAGTCGTTCTCAGCCAAACACCCCAAAGATGGACAAAACTCTGCAAAAAATCCTCTTAACAGCATAATACCTTTCTCCAAATCTACTCCAATTCAAAGGATTTGAAGAAAAACAACACAAACACTCTAAAACTCCTCCACTTAAAAATTTTACTTCAAAAAACCATTGACCGAAACCCAAAAACCTTTTTTCTCTATGAATCTCTGAAATCTTATGGATTCTAGCTTAAAACCTCACTATGAAGCCATACAAAGATGAAGTAGACTAAAAAGAAGGTGCAGAAATCAAATTATCATAGAAAGTGCATCAAGAAATCCTTGGAACACCGAGTTCTTCTTCAGCAAAATGCGTTTTCAAAGCTTTCTCTCCTTTGGTTAGAATGGAGAAAATGGACTAAAAACTAAACATTTGAAGCCTTACAAAAAGTACCTACTGGGCATTAAATGCATGACCTTTCATATGAAGCCACATGAAGAAACCCTATTGCGTCTTGGCAGACCTAAACTTTCAAATTCACGCTCAAATCAAACCAAGATCTCCGCCTTGCACTTGTCGCACAATAAGACCATCTCGAGAATTGGAGTCCTTTTTCCTTGCTCAAAGTGTGTCAGAACCCTACATTACACTCGTCTTATTCTCCCGGCACCACCAAATCACACTCGGACAAAAATCACCTTGTTAGGACAAGTCGACTCGATTGATCAGTTCTTAAAACACTGAATTCTCCACTTGAGTTTTCATGAGCAGAATATGCCTATCCCCAATTTGATTGACCGAATGGTTACGTCTGAAAGTAAATGATCAGATTCGCGCAGCAAAAAAAAAAAAAAAAAAAAACACAATTAAAATAAAACGAATTGATCATTACTCTAAACCCAAAATTCGGGCAACGATTATAATGTTTTACATGTTAAAATAAATCTGTGTAAAACCAAATCAATACAAGGATTCAAAATATGTTACCAACGTTTGGAGGCTCTTTCAATATCTCTGATTTTGATCTCGCTTCCCGATTCAATGTAGAATTGCACTCACATCATCCACACGAAGACAAACCGTAGAACCTTTGTATTATTTTTTCTAGAATAATCAAGGCTTCAAGAATCCAAGAAGAGAAAAAGAATTTTCTCTCCACCAATGTCAAAAACATAAGAGGGAGAGAAGAGGGTGGCTAAGGTTTTAAATTTATTGAATAATGTTATATGTTTTTAATTTTAAGTTGCACTTATATAGTGCAACAATTAAAAAACCCTATTCCACTTAGGAATAGCCATGGGCTCCAACCCTAATCCACCCTTGCAACCAAACACCCCTTTAATGGTATTTTAAATTTAATTATTATTATTAAAATCAATTAATATATTTTTAATATATATTAACATTTAATTAACAATAATAATCCATTTAAATATATGTGCACATATATTTAACTATAATCTCACTAATTTTAATTTCACTATTAAAATTGAATACAGGCAACAACTTCAGCAAATTTAATTGCACTATGAGATTACCAAAATACCTGTTTGTCTTGAAAGATGAAAATACCTCTTTCATAAACTGATTCTTAAATTATATTCTAAGTGCGTGACCCGTAGGCTCATTATCATATCGACGGTGAGTAGTATTGCGATTAACACCAATTAATCATCTCACTACACACAGATCAATATTGGCCCCTAGAAAGGCATCATGGTCACCTGATAGATTCGGATTTAGTGAAATAGCTACCTATCAACAATATGGTTACCGTGCAATCAAGTCCTTTCATCATTTTTTATCCCATCAAGGCTGAGGTACAGAAATAGTGTCAACCTCAGATATCCTCGATATCTTTGTATTCAGTTACTGGACCAATGACCGGAACAATAAATTGGATTGAGCAATAATTCAATCCCACTATGGCCACAGATTTAGTGTCATTGCCATTTACTAAATTGCCTAGTGAGATAACTTCTCCCATACCCGAGAGTGATGAATCCTTTGTCGATCCACCATAATCTTGATACACTCCTCGATATAGCCAATCACTACTATTTTGATAGTTCTTCATAGAACTACGTTGGGCGAGTGTCAAACTACACCAATCGGTGCACAAGGCGCTCCAGTGATCTCAAGTCTAAGGATCACATGCACCACCATTCGTTAGAGGATTTATTCCATAGACACTGGGGTTACCATTCATATGGAATCCTCTGGTGGGTCTGTCCAGTGAACTTGCCTACAGCAAGCACCTATGTGTTGCATTAGGTTGTCAGCAAATAGCCTTGACAAGTAAGATTAGTCACTGCCTTTCGATAGGGTCGTTCAACATTATGGTAGCCTTACCATAATATATGTGTCTTTGGTTAGAATAATATTAGGGCTACAAACATTTCTAGAATGGCCACTATATATGATCATAGGGTTCTCATAATCGAGATTTGAAACACTTTATACCCTCGTCACAATTCTACCATCCTAAGGACATATATCAATACATACAATTATGATTTACATGATATAGTAGAAAAATGCCTTTTATTGATCAATAAACATTCTTACAAAGAGTCAATATTACAATAATTGATTGGCTCTAGGGCACCCAATCTAATAATCTCCCACTTACACTAAAGTCAATCATTCATGTATTTAACACCAAATGACCCTAAGTGTCCATCACACTTCTGTTGCAACAGAAACTTCATCAATGGGTTAATAGGTATTCTACAAATCTACACATCCCCTTTCTGATCGATTTCTTAGATCAGATTAATCAACTAAGTAAGTATTTGGATCACTGGTAAGACTGTGGTTCCTTAGCCATAGCAATGGCTTCATTGTTGCTGCAGTAGATCTTTACTAGATCAGTAATGCTTGAAACCACATCAAGTTCAGTAATGAACTTCTTGATCCAACCCGCCTCTATGGTTGCATTAGATAATGCGATATACTTTGCATCAGTTGTAGAATCTGCTATAGTATTTGCTTTAGGCTCTTCTAGCTCACTATAGCTCTATTAAGACAAAATACAAACATGAATTGCGAGCAAAAATCATCTTTATCTATTTGGAAACTAGAATCACTGTATCTTCTTATAGTGAGTGGTGTGCTGTCGTAGGCAACCAAGATTAAAAACCTTCCTAACCTAACTACTGAACTGTAAATAGGGTAAGCAATGGTCGATCCCACGAAGAGTGTGTAGCCGAATTTTTAATGATGTGAATAAGGCTGGGGGGTTTTGAGTAAAACAAAAAACAATCTTAGCCAAAAAAAAAAAAAAAAAACAAAAAAATTCAATTCGAAATCAATTAATATAACAAAACTTGGTCTCCGTCAACATCCACCATCGACATCTTACAACTGATCATTGATGCAAAAAAATAAATTAATTCTTACTTTGAATATTCACCATTAGAACTATTTTCCTATCTCTCCTTAATTGTAATTAATTAGGAAACAAGCGATCTTAATTAATCTTACCACTAAACAACCCTAGACAAGCGCTCAAGATTTAATCTAGTGGCAGCCTTAAGAATTAGAGAAATCGATGAAGCTAAACAACACAAACACAAGCGGTTGTATTTAATTTAGTTGAGTGTTTCCTCTAAGATACTAATTCCTGACGCAGCAAATTAATAACCCTAATTGCTTCACAAGTTAGAGGGATCAAACATTACGGATTTGATGTCTAACTTAGCAGTAGATTGTAACAAATAAAACCTAGTAGGCCTCCTAGCAATTAAATGACACATCATGAAAATAAGCATAGAAGAACATCCGTACTCAAAGCCTAAAACTTGACACTGAAATAAAACGGATTAGATCTCACAGTTATTGATTTCGAGGCCTCCGTTTCCTTCGACCAAGTTATAAAAATTAGCCTCTCATGGCCATCACGAAAATTCCAAAGGAAAAGTTACAGAGAAGACCAGAGAGAGGCGTGTGTGTTTTTTTTCCAAAAACCCTAATCTCATCCCCTTAACAAAAATCCAGTTCAAGTATTTGAATCCCACTAAATCTCCTAAAAGAAATATTCTAATATCCTAAAATAACATTAATCCTAATTTAATTCTAATTAAATGATAATAAGATAAAGTCCTAAAATAAAATAGGGAAGTGGTGATTCTGAGCTGTAACTTGCGTGCCACATGTCTTCAAATCTTCCAATAATAAACTGCCTTTTGGACTTGCATTACAAGGCGGAATGTTCCAGAACATCGGCAGTGCAGATATGTCAACTTCAAGCCCGATTACAGCCTTGATGCAGCGAGTATCTCTCCAAACTCAAAAAAATAAAGTTGTAGATATATTTCTTAGTGTTCCACAGCATTGTGAATCATCTCAATCAGAGCTCAGATGAGAGAGTTATGCCCAGATTACGAAACAATATCGAAACTGTCCAAATTCAATTAATTAGTTCTGTTTTGCAATTAACGCCTCCATTTGCATCCTAAATCAAAATAGAATAATAATGAGTACATTTAGGCAGAAAATAAGTATAAAATACTAAACATTAAGGCGGGTAAATATGACATTTTGCATTCTCATCAGTGACCTCATCTTCCCCTCCATAAACCAAGAACATATCCTTGTCCTTTTTAGGTGCTTAAGGATGTTCGTGACAACTATCCAGTGATGCTCACTTAGATCCGATTGATATCTTCTATAAGTGCTTAATGCACATGAGACATTAATCCAAGTACACAACACGGCATCACTTACTTGGATCCGATTAATATCTATTACTAGTGCTTAATGCAGATGAGACATCAATCCGAGTACACAACATGGCATACGTGATGGATCCTATTGGTGACGCATATGGGATTCTCTTTATTCTATCTCTATCATTGTGTGTTTTGGGACACATATCCTTAGAGAGATAGACACCATGTGACATCGAAAGAAATCCTTTATTGGATTCTTCCATATTGAATCTCTTCAGTACCTTGTCTATTTATGCACTTTGACTTAAGCCAAGCAACTTATGCGATCTATCACGATAGATCTTTATTTCGAGGATGTAGGCTGCTTCTCCGAATTACTTAATGGAGAAGCACTTGGATAACCAAGTCTTTACCGACTGCAAGTTTGGTATATCATTCCCAATCAGAATTATGTCATCGACATACAACACCAAGAATTTAACTGCACTCTCACTTACTTTCTTGTAAATGCAAGGCTTATCTTCGTTCTTGATAAAAGCGAATTCTTTTACAGCTTTATCAAAACGAATCTTCCAGCTCCTTAATGCTTGCTTGAGTCCATTAATGGATCTTTACAACTTTCATATCTTATTAGCTTCTCCATCAAGAATGAAACCATCGGGTTGTGTCATATACACATCCACTTCAAGGTTTTCATTCAGGAAAGCCATTTTGACATCCATTTGCCAAATTTCACAGTTTTGATATGCAACAATCAGAAGCATAATCCGGATAGACTTAATCATGGCAACCAACAAAAAGGTTTCTTTATAGTCAATACCATGAATTTGTTCAAAACCTTTGGGAACCAATTGTGCCTTATAGGTATGCACTTTGCCATCCATGTCAGTCTTCTTCTTGAAGACCCATTTACACCCTATGGGTTTTACCCCCTCAGGTGGATCCACTAGGGACCATACCTGGTTCTGGTATATGGAGTCTATCTTAGATTTCATGGCTTCAAGCCATTTAACAAAATCTGGATCTGATACAACATCTTCGTAGGTTTTGGGTTTATTGTCTTGGTAGACCAGTACGTCACCATGTTGAGTCACCGAGCTCATGACGTACTCTTCCAAACCTACGTAGCTCCGTGCTATTTGAGGTGGTTCACTTTGATCCATAGAGTGTGGAGTAACCTCCTCACGATGTTCAACCACTTCCTGTGGCACATCATCTCATCCTTCGTCTAATATATTTTGTGGTTCTAGGACTTCATCGAGTTCTACTTTTCTCCCACTAGCACTTCTTAAAAAAAAATCTTTCTCTACGAAGACACTGATACGAGTGACAAAAAAATCTTGTGCTCTTCTAGATGGTAGAAATAATGAAAGAGTACCCTTTAGTCTCCTTAGGATACCCCACAAAATTACATTTGTTAGATTTCAAGCCCAACTTGTTCAAAGTCAATTTCTTGACATAAGCTTCACAACCCCAAATCCTTAGATAAGACAAGTTGGGCTTTCGTCCACTCCATAGTTCATATGGAGTCTTATCTATAGACTTTAACGACAGACAATTAAGTACGCGAGTCACAGTCTCTAGGGCATGTAACGCCCCACTTGAGGTATGTAGTTATTGTTTCTTCTTTTACTCTTATTTGAGTTGGTTTCTTGGTAAATATGGTTTGGTTGACCTTTGATTGAGTGTTATGTTGAATACTTGCCCTGAAATTGGTTGAAAATAGAAGAAGTTCGTATTCATGCTTCGCCGGGCGAAATATCTTCGCCGCGGTGAAGAGGTGTTGAAGCCTGCTGGACAGTTTCGCTGGCGGCGACAGAAGTTTCCTCCCGCGGCGATAGAAGTTTCCTCACCGGTGGCGACAGCCACCAAAAATGTTGCTAAGTTTTAGATATTTCTTCCCTAAGGGAAATTTGACCATTCTACCCCTAATTAGCAAGAAAAGTGGGGAGTAAAATGTAAGGAATTTTCATGGAGAATATGTTGCTATGGGGTGTGTTTGTAATGAATCAAAGGATATAGATAGAATTCCCAAGAAAGATAAGGGCAAAATGGGAATGCTGGTGTATAAATTTCATTAAAAGAATTAAGACATTGCAACCCTTCATTCTTCTTCTCCCCGCCACTCTCCTCTCTTGCTTCCTCAAATTCTCTTTCTTTTGATCAAGGAGTTTTAAAGGGCTTTTGGAGTGATTTGGGGTAGAAAATCAACCTAAGGCATCCTAAGGTAGGATTCTTGCTTTGGTTGTGAAGTCTTGTGAGTTTTTGTATATATTTGAGTTTTGAGGTTTTTGTTCTTTTGTTTAAGAGTAGAGAAAAAGTCAAGCAAACCAAGTGAAAGGAAGGGTTAGTGAAATCTCTCCATAACAAGGTAAGTAAACCCCAACCCAGTTGAGATTTGGGAATTTTCTTGATTAGGGTTTTGATAGCACTTATGTATGTATGTTATATACATGTTATATGCCAGTTTATTGAGGCTTAAATAGAGATTTCTAGTGCTTTGTGGTGTTTATACATTGCAAATATAAGAAGTGACAGTGGGTTGGAAAGGTAGTTTGAGATTGAATAAAGGATATTGAAAATCCTTTTTGGAAGTGTCTTTCTTTGGCAGGTTATGGTGGCTATTGAGGGGGTTTCTCCCCATTTTGGATGGTTAGAGAAAGATTTAGAATTATTGTTATAGTAGAGTTTTATGTGCACTTGATGGTTTGATGAAATGCCTAATAGAGGTTTGAGTATGGTAGTGAACCTTAATTCTTGCAACATGCATGTTGGCATTTCTAAGTGCATTATGGAGATGAACCATCCATAGGCATTAATTGTGCATTGAGAAGTGCCCTAAAGAAAGTAAGGAAACTTTGTGTATGCACTTGCTCTATGATAAGATCTTTGTGGATGCAACTACTCTAAGGGTAGAGGGATGAGAAGTGCTAGAATAGATAATGAGAAGTATTAGAGATGGTGGATGCTTTGTGATCATCACCCGACAGTTATGAGAATCGGTGTGATGCTTTGTGATCACCACCCAATAGCCATTAGAGAATGGGTTGATGCTTTGTGATCATCACCTGATGGTATTAGAAGCGGGTGGATGCTTTGTGACCATCACGTCAACTCTGCTGTAAGCTAATACAATGCATGCATAATAACATAGGAATTGAGCCCAAAAAAAACTTTCTTTTCATTATATTCTATGTCTTTTATACACAAGAGTATTGTTTACAAAAATTCTTTGAAAGACAAACAGGGGAAACAGTGTAGCTATGCTCCTCGCTTGCCGACGCCCCTCCGACTGCATCACACTAGATCCTGCATCCACAAAGGAAAAATAAGGGGTGAGCCAAACTAACGCTCAGTAAGTAAAACCCTCTATCTGTCTGTCCCCGTATTATACTCTTAATTCTTTCCTTATACTATTTCTGTTCTACTAAACGTCATGGCCTCATCTTACCGAGGGTACGGCCGGATGGCGTTCACACAGTACCATCTCACCTCCATGACTATCGGGTGGAATTCACACAGTACCAACCCGTTCTTAGTGACTACCGAGTGGGATCATGAAGCACCTACTCGGTTTTCGTAACTATCGGTGGAGACCACCTAACACTTACCCGTTTCTCATGACTTTTGGTAACGATCACCCAGCATTAACCCGTCTCCAATCACTGTCGGGTGATGATCACAAAGCATCAACCACTTCTAATAAATGTCAGATGAGATACAAAAGCATCAACCCACTTATCTATAACAACCGGTGGTGGTCACAAAACATCCACCCGTTTCTAATACTTAGCGGGTGACGATCACAAAGCATCAACCCATCTCTAATGGCTATTCGGGTGGTGTCAAAACCTCAACCCGATTCTCATAACTGTCGGGTGATGATCACAAAGCATCAGCCCCCTCTACTACTCTTCTCATTCACTCTATTCTAGCATTTTTCATTTTCTCTACCCTTAGAGTAGTGCTCCACCAAGTTTTCTACTCTTAGAGTAATTGCATACACAAAGTTCCCTACTCTTTCTTAGGTCACTTTCAATGTACATTTAGTGCCTATGTGGTTCTTCTCCATTATTGCACTTATGAAATACCAACAGCAATGTTGCAAGAATTAAGGTTCACTACTCATACTCAAACCTCTATTAGGCATTTCATCAACAACTCAAGTGCCTCATAAACTCACTATAGCAATGATCTAAATCTTTCTCTAACCATCCAATGGGAAGAAAGCCCCTCACATAACCACAAAACTTGCCAATGAAAGACACTTCCAAAAGGGTTCCACAAAACCCCTCAATTTCATCTCAAACTTCCTTTCCAACCCACAATTCATTTCTTATGTTTGAAAGGTATAAACAATCACAAGCACTAAAATCTCTATTTAAGCCTCAATAACATGGCATATAACATGTATATAACACACATACATAGTGCTATCAAAACCCTAATCAAGAAAATTCCCAAATCTCAACTTGGGTTGGGGTTTACTTACCTTGTTATGAGAGATTTCACTAACTCTTCCTTTCACTTGGTTTGCTTGACTTTTTCTCTATTCTTAAACAAAAGAACAAAAACCCTCAATATTCAATATATACCAAAACACACAGCTCACAACCAAAGAAAGAATCCTACCTTAGGATGCCTTAGGTTGATTTTCTACCCCAAATCACTTCAAAGCCCTTTAAAACTCCTTGATCAAAAGAAAGAGAAGTTGAGAGGAAGCAAGAGAGGAAAGTGGCGTTGGAGAAGAAGAATGAGGGTTTGCAATGTCTTAATTCCTTTAGAAATTTATACACAGCATTCCCATTTTGCCCTTACTCTCTTGGAATCAATCTATATCCTTGATTCATTACAAACACACCCCCAAATCACATATTCTCATGAAAATCCTTACTTTAACTCCCCACTTTTCCTGCTAATTAGGGGTAGAATGTTCAAATTTCCCTTAGGGAAGAAAATACCTAAAACTTAGCAACATTTTGTCGGCCTGTCGCCGCGGCGATGAAGCTTCTGTCGCTGTGGCGAAACTGTCCAGATGTTTTCCCGTGTTTTCAACACCTCTTCGCCGCGAAGCTTGGCACACTGAACTTCTTCTATTTTCACCAATTCAGGGCAAGCACAACACAACACTCAATCAAACAATATTACCAAGAAACCACCTCAATAAGAGCAAAAGAACAACAACATACACGTACCTCAAGTGGGGCATTACAACACCCGGTTAATTATTAAAAAGGGGTTGATGCTTTGTGATCATCCCCCGACAGTGATTAGGAAGCGGTTAATGCTTGGTGATTGTTACGTACCCAAGTAATGAGGAACGTAGGTGCTATGTGGTCTCCACCCGATAGTTACGAAAACCGAGTAGGTGCTTCGTGATCCCACCTCGTAGTCACTAAGAACGGGTTAGTGCTGTGTAAATTCCATCCGATAGTCATGAAGGTGAGATGGTGATGTAACGTCATCCAGCCGTGCCTCCGGTAAGATGAGGCCATGACTTTTATGAAGAAACAACAAAAGTGTGAGGAAAGAATTAAGAGTAATACATACGATAGACAGATAGAGGGTTTTACTTACTGAGCATTATTTTGTGCTCACCCCGTATTTTTTCCTTTGTGGATGCAGATCTAGGTGATGATGCAGTCGAAGGGGCGTCGGCAAGCGAGAGCATAGCTACACTGTTTCCCTGTTGGTCTTTTGAAATGGCACTTTTGTGAATGACGTTTTTTGTGTATAAAGACGTATGATTATAATGAAAAGAAGTTTTGTGGCCCAATTTTCTATTGTTATTATGCATGCATTCTATTTCTTACATAGTGTTACATTTTTGGTATCAGAGCAAAGGTTTTGATGGAACGTGTACTATTCTCATCGCACGACGTCATTAACCGACTTTGTGAGTTAATTCTTTCCTTACAGTAATTGTTTCTTCTAGGTTCATTGGTTGATTATTTTGTAGATGAGGCGTAGTTACCATCGTGGTAAGGGTGTGGTGAATGAGGAGAACCTTCTAACCCACCAAGTCTACGCCCTCCCTTGGATAGCTAGAATTTGAGAAATTATACAAGAAGTTATGGCAGAGACCCAGGGACATTTGAAACCCCCGTACAGGTACCGCCAGTTGTGCATGTTGAAAGAGGACAACCGGTACCTCCCCCAGTACAGAGCAAGTTGAATCCTTTTACGGTATTTCCAGTCAACATCAACCCTCAAAGTTTAAGGGTACTACAGATCCAGTAATAGCAGAAGAGTGGCGGGTCCGTAGACAGCCACGGATTTATTTCCCATGTCAGACCGGGAAAGATCCGGTATGCGAGTTTCTTGTTTCGGGGTATGCCCGAATTTGGTGGAATTATGGAAGAAACTCATGATGTGACAGTAATGACTTGGAAAGTTCAGGCAAGAGTTTGAGGCCGAGTATAGAACGAGGACCAATTTCTGTAGAAGGTCCAAGAATTTATCAGTTTACAGTAAGGGACTAGTGCCGTGAAAGAGTACTCGGTGAAATTCAACTCTCTTGCAAGGTTTGCACCCGGAATAGTTAGTACTCCGCCTTGAGAAGGGATAAGTTTGTGCACGATTGAAGCCGGAGATAGCCCGGATATAATGACAAGTTCCAACCCTCCTCGAAATTATAGTGAGCTTTGAGGCGCGGATAGGCGGAGATTTTTGAGAATAAAATCTTCCCCGTAGGATCCTCGACAGGAGGACCCAAGAGCCACCCCGCCCCCAGAGAGAGAGACATGAGGGTGTAAAAGGTAAAGACATGAAGAATCAGAAGAAGAAGTTTCAAGTATAGACAGAATAGAAAGAGTGGAAGAATAAGCGACCCCGGATGGAAGGTGTCCTCTTTGCCCTAAATGTGGGAGAATCACCAGGAGAATGTCTGAGGGACCAGAGAGTGTGTTATAGGTGCCGACAGCCAAGCACATGATGAGAGATTGTAAAGCTCCTCTCCACCAACCACTCAAGTTCAGGAGGTATGCGAATGCCAGAGTTTTTACTGTGGCACAGGGGGAAGCAGAGGCCAGTCCATCCGCTGTTACTGGTCAGTTATTTTTTCATTCAGTCCCCTTATATGCTTAATTGATTCAGGTGCTACTCATTCATTATATCTTATGGGATGATTGAGAGATTAGGTTTGAAACCTATGAGTACTCAACCCATTAAGATAAGTTACCCGATGGGGTTAGTGTTCGACTCAAGAGATTTTGTTAAGAGAGTCCTTAGTGATCAAGGTAGAGAGTTAACGATTGACTTAATAGTTTTTGATATGCCCGACTTTGATGTGATATTGGGCATGGATTTCCTAGGGAGATATGGAGTAGAGATTGACTGTCGAAAAAAGGCGAGATTAACTCGATAGTGGAGATAAGTTTGTTTTGGAAAGGGCCATCAGTTGGCATGCTGATTAGTATGGTGAAAGCTAGAAGATGTTGAGAAAGGGGTGTTCAGGATATTTGCCCATGTATTGCAGAGTGGTGATGTTCCACAGCTAGAGATTCAGAGGGTGCCATTAGTTCGAGACTTTCAAATATGTTTCCGGAAGAGTTACCGGGTTTGCCTCCAGAAAGGGAGGTAGAATTTAGTATCGAACTGGCTCCTGGAACGGCACCAATATCAAGCCCCTTATCGATGGCCCAGCTAAGCTTCAAGAATTAAAGAAGCACCTCCAAGACTTTTAGATAAAGGCTTTATCCGACTGAGTCATTTCCCTGGGGAGCTCCAATCCTGTTTGTGAAAAGAGGATGGACACTAAAGATGTGTATTGATTACGGGAGTTGAATAAAGTTCAGTGAAAAATACCCGCTACCCCGGATAGGACCTTTTTGATCATTTGAAAGGAGCGGTAATGTTCTCCAATTGTTTGAGGTCCGTTATCATCAGGTAAGAGTGGTTGAGCAAGATGTGGCTAAGACTGCCTTTCGTATAAGATATGCATTACGAATTTGTAGTGATGCCTTTTGGCTTACTAATGCCCCAGCAGTTTTCATGGACTTGATGAACAGGGTATTCCATGAGTATTTGGATTAGTTTATTGTTGTCTTCATTGACGACATTCTGATTTACTCAAAGTCAGAGAAGAACATGAGAAACACTTGAGATTAGTATTGCAACAGCTGAGAGAAAAGAAGTTGTGTGCTAAATTTTCTAGTGTGGTTTTGGCTTAATAAAGTGATATTCTCTGGTTCATCCCGTGTTGAAGGAAGAATTTCGGTAGATCCGAGTAAAGTGTAGGCAATCCTTGAATGGCAAACCGAGAACCGTGAAAGACATCAGAGTTTCTTAGGTTTAGCAGGTTACTACCGGCTATTATGGGATTCGCCCAGTTGGCTAAACCGTTGACAGCCCTTACCAACAAAAACTCCTTTGTCTAGTCAGCAGCATATGAAGAAGCTTCCAAGAGTTAAAGAAGAGGTTAACATCAGCTCCTATATTAGTGTTCCACAGGAGGTGTAGACTATGACATTTATACAAACGCCTCTCTGAAGGGATTGGGCGCCGTGCTGATGCAGTTAGGTAGGGTTATAGCTTATGCTTCTCGTCAATGAAAGAGTACGAGACCAAATACCCTACGCATGACTTAGAATTAGCAGCCGTGGTCTTTGCCTTAAAGATTGGGAGGCATTACCTTTATGGTGTGAGAGTATCTCTACACCGATCATAAGAGTTTAAAGTACTTCTTCACCAAAAGGAGTTAAATATGAGCAGAGAAAGTGGTTAGTAATTGTTAAGGATTATGATTGTGAGATCAAGTATCAACCGAAAAGCCAATGTAGTAGCTGATCCTTAAGTAGAAAAGCCTATATTCCGGCTTACAAGCAGAAAGAGTTAATAGAAGAATTGTCTAAGGAACAGATTGAATGGTCCGGGAAGAATTGCCAGTCTAGGTACAGTTTTCTTTACTGAAGGAAATCAAGAAAAGCAAGTGGCCGATGAGTGGTGTCAGAAACAGTTCAGCAAGTGCTTGAGGGCAGACATCCGAGTTCTTGTGAGAGATGGTGTCCTCTATTTTAAGATCGGTTGTGCATTCCTCCAAATGAGGAGTTGAAACAAAAATTCTTATGTAAAGAAAGGCTATTGGTGGTTAGGTATGAAGAAAGACTTGTAGAGTTTGTGGCTAGATGTCTAACTTGTCACAGTGAAAGCGGAACACCAACGGCCATCAGGGTTTCTTCAACCATGAGTATTCCAGTGGAAATGGGAGAGCATTTCAATGGATTTTATCACGGGTCTCCCCAGAGTACAGAAAGGGTGTAAGCTGTATGGTGATTGTGGATAGATTAACCAAATCAGCCCTTTCCTTCCTATAAAGGAGCCCAATGCAAATCAGTTGGCTCAGATTTACCTCAGGAGATAGTCAGATTGCATGGTGTGCCCAAACTATAGTGTCAGATAGAGATTCCAATTTGTTTCAGCCTTCTGGACGAGTTTACAGAGAGTTTGGTACCGTTTAGCTTTCATACTGCCTATCATCCTCAGACAGATGCCAAACCGAAGACGAATCAGGTGCTTGAGGATATGTTGAGAGCCTATTACATGTATTATGAGTATCCTGGCATGAATGTTACCCTTAGTGGAATTTGCTTACATAACAGTTATCAGTCTACAATTAGAATGGCGCCTTACGAGGCTCTATATGGTAGACGGTGTAGGTCTCCCCCTCCATTGGGATGAGTAGGCAAAAAAGATAGTTGAGTACGCGCTCTTGGGCCAGAGATGACTAAAAAACTATTAGAAGATGTGAAGTTAATCAGAATAGAATGAAACAAGCCCAGATCGACAGAAGAGTTATGCCGACTTGGAGGAAAGAGGTGGAATTCCAAGTAGCACAGTTTTTTTGAAAGTTTCCCCTTACAAGCGAGTATGCGCTTCGGAAGCAAGGGAAGTTAGCACCAAGATATGTGGTCTATTTGAGGTCTTGCAACAAGTGGGAAAGGTGGCCTACAGATTGGCACTACCACCTAGCATGGACAGGGTGCATGATGTCTTCCATGTCTTGATGCTACGGAAATACGTAAGTGATCCCCTCCACATCCTGAGTGTAGAGGACATTGAAGTAACAGAATCTAGTATATGAAGAACGTCCAGTTCAGATTTTAGATTGAAGGGTTCAGAGCTTTGGAACAAGAGTGTTCCGCTAGTGAAATCCTTTGGAGGAATCACAAGTGAAGAGGCCACTTGGGAAGTAGAACGGGACATGCAGAATCGTTTCCCAGAGTTATTTGTATCAATTTCGGGACGAAATTCTTTTAAGGGGAAGAATTGTAACGCCCCACTTGAGGTACATAGTTTTATGTTTCTTCGTTTACTCTTATTTGAGTTGGTTTTTTGGTAATATGGTTTGTTTGACCTTTGATTGAGTGTTATGTTGAATACTTGCCCTGAAATTGGTTGAAATGAAGAAGTTCAGTATTCCATGCTTCGTCGGGGTGAAAATAATCTTCGCCGCGACGAGAGGTGTTAACCCACAGGGTAGCTGCTGGACATTTCGCCGGGGCGACAGAAGTTTCCTCGCCACGGCGACAGGCCACCAAAATGTTTGTTAAGTTTTAGATATTTTCTTCCCTAAGGGCAATTTGACCATTCAACCCCTAATTAGCAGGAAAAGTGGGAGTAAAATTTAAGGAATTTTCATGGAGAATATGTTGCTATGGGGGTGTGTCTGTAATGAATCAAAGGATAAGATAAATTCCCAAAGAAAGTAAGGGCAAAATGGAATGCTTGTGTATATTTCATTAAAGGAATTAAGACATTGCAAACCCTTCATTCTTTTCTCCAACGCCACTCTCCTCTCTTGCTTCCTCTCAAATTCTTTCTTTTGATCAAGGAGTTTTAAAGGGCTTTTGGAGTGATTTGGGGTAGAAAATCAACCTAAGCTCCTAAGGTAAGGATCTTCTGTTGTTTGTGAAGTCTTGTGAGTTTTTGTATATATTGGAGTTTTGAGGGTTTTTGTTCTTTTGTTTAAGAGTAAGAAAAAGTCAAGCAAACCAAGTGAAGGAAGGGTTAGTGAAATCTCTCCATAACAAGGTAAGTAAACCCAAACCCAAGTTGAGATTTGGAATTTTCTTGATTAGGGTTTTGATAGCACTTATGTATGTATGTTATCATGTTAATGCCATGTTATTGAGGCTTAAATAGAGATTTCTAGTGCTTGTGGTTGTTTATACATTGCAAAATAAGAATGACGTCGGTTGGAAAGGTAGCTTGAGATTGAATTAAAGGATATTGATAAATCCTTTTTGGAAGTGTCTTTCTTTGGCAGGTTGTGTGCTATGTGAGGGGGTTTCTCCCCATTTTGGATGGTTAGAGAAGATTTATATTATTGTTATAGTAAGTTTTTATGATGCACTTGAGTTGTTTGATGAAATTCCTAATAGAGGTTTGAGTATGAGTAGTGAACCTTAATTCTTGCAACATTGCATGTTGGCATTCATAGTGCATTAGTGGAGATGAGCCATCCATAGGCATTAATTGTGCATTGAAGTGACCTAAGAAAGAGTAGGAAACTTTGTGTATGCACTTGCTCTATGTAGAGATCTTTGTGGATGCAACTACTCTAAGGTTAGAGGGAATGAAAGTGCTAGAATAGAGTGAATGGAAAGTATTAGAGATAGGTGGATGCTTTGTGATCATCACCCGACAGTTTATGAGATCGGTTGATGCTTTGTGATCACCACCCGATAGCCATTAAATGGGTTGATGCTTTGTGATCATCACCCGATGGGTATAGAAGCGGTGGATGCTTTGTGACCATCACCCGGTTAGTTATAGAAAAGGTTGATGCTTTGTGATCATCACCCGATATTTAAGAAGTCGGTTGATGCTTTGTGATCATCACCCGACAGTGATTAGGAACGGGTTAATGCTTGTGATTGTTACCCAAAAGCAATGAGGAACGGTAGTGCTATGTGTCTCCACCCGATAGTTACGAAAACCGGGTAGGTGCTTCGTGATCCCCACTCGGTAGTCACTAAGAACGGGTTGGGCGTGTGTGAATTCCACCTGATAGTCATGAGAGTGAGATGGTGCTGTGTGAACGCCATTCGGTCGTGCCTCCGTAAGATGGGCCATGACGTTTAGTAAGAAACAACAAAGTGTGAGAAAGAATTAAGAGTAATACATACGGGGATAGACGATAGAGGGTTTTACTTACTGAGTATATTTTGTGCTCACCCCGTTATTTCCTTTGGGGTGCAGGATCTAGGTGATGATGCAGTCGAGGGGCGTCGGCAAGCGAAGAGCATAGCTACATTGTTTCCCCTGTTTTGTCTTTTGAAATGGCACTTTTGTAAATGACGTTCTTTGTGTATAAAGACGTATGACTTATTGAAAAGAAAGTTTTTGGGCCCAATTTTCTATTGTTATTATGCATGCTTGTATCTTTACAGTATTGTTAAAGGGCATAACCCCAGAAAGATGCGGGTAGATCACTAAAACTCATCATGGACCTAAACTATCAGTAAGGTCATATTCCTTCTTTCAGACGCACCATTATGCTAAGGTGTATGGAGAGGTGAGTTTTGCTACTATCCCACACTTCCTTAGGTATGTTCAACTTAACTTGCCACACTTGACATAGTTGTTATTTTGAGAATATCCATATTGTCTATTTTATGAACATATTATTATGAAACAGTTCCATAAAGAATATTATTTATACTAAAAGACAACAATCCATTAGTAAAGCAATATTCTCATTTGTCCAAAGTGGACACATAAATATTATTTCTAGAAACTGAAGGAAAATCACAATAATCCACAAGTTCCAAGTAACAAGCCCGTAGGCAAAATCAGACAATAAGATCCTAAAGCTAATGCAGCATCACGTGCTCCATTTCCAACTAATAGGTCCACCTCTCCCTCAGTAAGCAATCTACTTTACCGTAGTCCTTGCACATTAGTACAAATGTGAGTACCACATCTTTGTGTGAATGACCCAAGATGTTGAGGGGAGAAGTTAATCTCAATCATGAACATAACTGATGAAAAAGTAACATTTTTCTTCCCTTTTGCTAGGAAGGCCTTGCAATGTTTCCTCTAGTGGCTATGATTCCCACAGTGAGGACAAACGCCTTTCTTATCTACAACAGTTTCTTCCAACGACTTCTGAGCCTTTTCATTCACACTTGAGTTAGCTTCAACTAACATCAATGTTTTTGACATTTTCAAGTCTGACTCAGTAGCCATCAACATATCCAGAAGCTCGGAGAGGGTATTCTCCTTATCATCCTCAATAAATTCATGGCTAATTGAGAGTAAAAATCTGGCAAAGACTTTAATATTCGGTTTATTACTAAACCCTCGTTAAGTCTACATCCCAAAATCTCAAGCTTGTTCATATACTTGGTCAACTTGAGTATATGATCGCCAATTTTGGTACCCTCTTCCATCTTGCATCTGAATAGTGACTAAGACACCATATGCTTCTCATTTTTCTGGAGAGAATAAAGAATGGAAACTAAGTCCATATTCTAGCACTGCAATCGCAGTAATGGTGTCATTGATGCAAGCACAATGTATCTTGTCATTTCGGCTTTAGCATTGTGTATGCTTCATATATACATACCCAGTCTGATAGATAGAACTATTAGCAGGCTTTGGTGAGAAACCCTGCTCAATGGTGTATAATTTATCGCTTGACTTAAGTATATTGTTTACACTTCTATACCAGTCAACGAAATTCTCACCATTCCATTTGTTTCCCAGTTCGATGATTTGTCGCAGTGATGATGGGATCATATTGCTCATTTTAATAAATCTACAATTGCAGAATAAGCAAAAGTTATTACAATGTTTATTATTAATTAATAAGGTCTTTTATTAAAAATCACTCCCACTATTTTCCTCAAGCCAATAGCCCTTACTATTAACTCGGGAAAGCCTGTTGGCTTTCCTAGTGGACTGAGATCCCATCTAGCCTATTTCAAACATTCGCTTTGGAAACAAGTCAAAATGGGTTGATTAGGTAGGCCAACAAACTTAATCCACACTAGTTGATAGCTCCCACAACCAACCTGAAATACAAAGTAAGTCAACAAACCAATCACACAATACAATGACCGAAGCCATTGTCCTCAGTGTGATTCTCAGTATCAGTAGAGTGGACACTATATGTCACCACGTACACACAACAAGTATACTTCTCTACTATGCCTATGATATGCTTATCAACCTTTGCTTTGGAAAACAAGCAAAACATATCATTTAATTCAACCTATCACCATTAAGGAAAACTCTAATTAGCTTTAACCTCCCACTGGTAGAAGTATACCCTTCGCTTTGGTGAACAAGGATCCAACGAATAGTGGTTTGTTTAAAGTCATGGTGATGGAAGACGTTTTAATTACTGACTTAATATCCTTTATTTGGGGGGTTTTATTTCACGACTCACCAATTTATTATCTTTGTTAGAATGACATTGATCGGCATGTTTTGAAACATTCAATCTTAGCATGCATTCTAAGCAAAATATAAACGTGCTGGTACATGGCCCACTAAAATCGATTTCCTCAAGCCTAGAGGAATTGGTAGGTCAACCTAGGGTTTAAAATATAAAAGTTGGGTCTTCAAGTTTTTCCTCTTCATCGCTCCTTCATTTCTTCATCATGATCATTACAAAAGATTTTATAAAAATAAAATCCTATTTCAATTTACATCAATAAAATAGAAACCTCACGTTACATACGAGGGGAGTCAGATAAGAAGAAGAAATACAAAGAGAATTTAGAAAGAGGCAAGACAAGCAGGTTCTATTTATTTAAAAACTTACAAACAAACCCAAATTAAAACAAACCATAGGTCTAAGGCTCATGTATCGAGTACCATGCAATTTTTCAAACAAGAGCATTGCATACATTCAAAAACAAAATTTTTTGAATTGGGTGGGTGAAATCATTAAATTACCCTCTTAGATGTGCAAAATAATATTGGCTTTAAAGGTTTTGAAAAACTACTATTTGGCCTCTGCGTGAAAAACACAAACTAGTCCAGTAGCTTCCTAACCTCGACGAAGTTCAAAAATAGCACGTTAGCCATGGGGAAGATTTATTTCGCCGCAGTGAGTGTGAACCTCCAGAAAGCTTAGAATTCCAAAATGTTTCTTGCCATAGTGAAGTTTTATTTCGTTGCGGTGAGATCTACTTTTCCGCATTTTGCCGTGGCAAAGTTTTATTTCATCGCGGTGAGATTCACTTTCTTGCGTCTCACCGCGGCAAAGTGTTATTTCACTGTGGCGAACACCACAAATCAATGAACGTACAGTTTACGTTTTTTTCAGTGTTTCACGTAACGACGCAAATCCAAATTGAATCGAATGCACAAGCATTCAACCAGGACATCAACTAACCAACAAAAATTCATCAACCCATCAGTCAATCAATTGATCATTCAAATCATACAATTAACACAATTTTTTACAGATTTTAAAAAATCAGTTTACACTAACATGTTATCAAACATCAATTAAAATATTATAATCAATTACTCGAGACTCTAATACCACTGTAAGTAAATGATCAGATTCGCGCAGCAAAAAAAATAAAAAACACAATTAAAATAAAATGAATAGATCATTACTCTAAACCCAAAATCCGGACAATGATTATAATGTTTTACATGTTAAAATAAATATGTGTAAAACCAAATCCATACAAGGATTCAAAATACGTTACCAACGTTTGGAGGCTCCTTCAATATCTCTGATTTTGATCTCGCTTCCCGTTCAATGTAGAATCGTACTCATGTCATCCATACGAAGCCAATCCATAGAACCTTTGTATTATTTGCTAGAAAAATCAAAGGCTTCAAGAATCCAAGAAGAGAAAAAAACTTTTCTATCCACCAATGTCAAAAACATGAGAGGGAGAGAAGAGGTGGCTAGGGTTTTAAATTTATTGAATAATGTTATATGATTTTAATTTTAAGTTGCACTTATATAGTGCAACAATTAAAAACCCTATTCCACTTAGGAATAGCCACGGGCTCCAACCCTAATCCACCCTTGCAACCAAACACCCCTTTAATGGTATTTTAAATTTAATTAATTATTATTATTAAAATCAATTAATATATTTTTAATATATATTAACATTTAATTAACAATAATAATCCATTTAAATATATGTGCACATATATTTAACTATAATCTCACTAATTTTAATTTCACTATTAAAATTGAATACAGGCAACAACTTCAGCAAATTTAATTGTACTGTGAGATTACCAAAATACCCTTTTGTCTTAAAAGACGAAAATACCCCTTTCACATACTGATTCTTAAATTATCTTTTAAGTGCGTGACCCGTAGGCTCCTTATCATATCGGCAGTGAGTAGTGTCGTGATTAACACCAATTAATCATCTCACTGCACACAGACCAAGATTAGCCCCTAGCAAGGCATCATGACCACCCGATAGATTAAGATTCAGCAAAATAGCTACTTATTAACGATACGGTTACCATGCAATCAAATCCTTTCATCATTTGTTATCCCATCAAGGTTGAGGTACAGAAATAGTGTCAACCTCAAATATCCTCGATATCTTTGTATTTAGTTACTGGACCAATGATAGGAATAATAAATTGGATTGAGCAATTACTCAATCCCACTGTGGCCACAAATTTAATGTCATTGCCATTTACTGAATTGTGCAATGAGATAACTTCTCCCATACCCGAGAGTGATGAATCCTTTGTCAATCCACCACAATCTTGATACACTCCTCGATGTAGCCAATCACTACCATTCTGATAGTTATGAATATAACTATGTTGGGCTAGTATCAAATTACACCAATCGGTGCACAAGGCGCTTTGGTGATCTCAAGTCTAAGGATCACATGTACCACTATTAGTTAGAGGATTTATTCCATAGACACTAGGGTTACCATCCATATGGAATCCTCTGGTGGATCTATCTAGTGAACTTGCCTACAGCAAGCACACATGTGTTGCACCAAGTTGTCGGCAAACAACCTTGACAAGTGAGATCAGTCACTGCCTTTCGACAGGGTCGTTCAGCACTTTGATAGCTTTATCGTACCCTTCATTCAAACTGACTATTCTCCAAGCTAAGTACTCCTTAACGTAGAGAGTGAGGGGCTAACTATATGGGCCAAAAATCATTTTGGGCCTTATCAAGTCCAAGCATGAAACATCTATTATGTGGCCCAAGGCTATGGCCCAGTTCCGGTTGGGCCTACGTCAAGGTTCATGTCATAGGCCAAACCCATGACACCAAACTAGCTCCCCTCTAGATTGGGCCACTCAGATTAGGTCTCATCATTAGTCCATCTAAGCCCAGCCTGTTGGCCCATGATATCTATTAAGGGTCAAGAATCCTACTCAAAGCCTAATACATCTACTTCCTATTCTATCTTCATTCTAATTCACCTAAAATCCTAAATCTTATGAAAATTAGGTCTCTTACTCTTAGAAAGGAAAGTAAATCAGGACCGTCCTATTTACTAGAGTTCTACCATTATGGACTCAAAGTCCTACTAGGATTCAAAGATCTTATGTTCACTATATAAACAGAGGCCTGACCTCTCATTAAAGATCGAATATTCAAGACACCTCTTTCAGCCTTGCTGACTTGAGCGTCGGAGGGTCTATGGCAGACACCACACCAGTGTTTTATGTAAGCTTTGCACATGTTTTTCTTTTTTTTTTTTTTTTTTTTTTGTCAGTGGCCTGAACCTCACAGGATCAAACCTTCTTCTGTAACCATATATTTTACCATCTGCATATATGTTGCCATTATACCTATCTTTATGTATANGAAGGAAGGAATTTCGGTAGATCCGAGTAAAGTGTAGGCAATCCTTGAATGGCAGAAGCCGAGAACCGTGAAAGACATCAGGAGTTTCTTAGGTTTAGCAGGTTACTACCGGCGATTTATAGCGGGATTCGCCCAGTTGGCTAAACCGTTGACAGCCCTTACCAAACAGAAAACTCCTTTTGTCTAGTCAGCAGCATATGAAGAAAGCTTCCAAGAGTTAAAGAAGAGGTTAACATCAGCTCCTATATTAGTGTTACCACAGGAGGGTGTAGACTATGACATTTATACAAACGCCTCTCTGAAGGGATTGGGCGCCGTGCTGATGCAGTTAGGTAGGGTTATAGCTTATGCTTCTCGTCAATTGAAAGAGTACGAGACCAAATACCCTACGCATGACTTAGAATTAGCAGCCGTGGTCTTTGCCTTAAAGATTTGGAGGCATTACCTTTATGGTGTGAAGAGTAATATCTACACCGATCATAAGAGTTTAAAGTACTTCTTCACTCAAAAGGAGTTGAATATGAGGCAGAGAAGGTGGTTANAAAAAAAAAAAAAAAAAACCCCCCAAAAATGTAGCTGTCGACAACGGCCAAAATTTGGCCATTGTCAATGGCAATTTGGCTATCATTAATGGCCAAAATCTAGCGGTGAGCAACAGCAAGATAGATCTAGCCATTTCCAGTCAAATCCATGGTGTATCTGGCCGAAAACAGCAAGATCGGCATACGACCAACCAGATCTGACTTGTCGTACATTGTTTCAATGTCGATAGTCGGTAGTGGTTGCTAGCAGTCGATAGTGGCTTGGGTGGGTGGGGGTGTTTTTTATCATTTATAAACTTTTTATTGTGAAATGTAATTGTTTTTAGTTAAATGGAGTTGGAAAATGTTAGAATAGGATAGTAGAAAACAAGTCCCACCCACTTTTCATTTTCAATGGAAAATCTTATTTGATTCGGACTGATTTTCAAAATAATGATCCCAATAAGTAAACAAACACATATTTTGTTTTTTAAATCCAAATAGGATAACAGAAAATTGATTTGAAAGAGTGAAACAAACTGGGGATAAAAAACCTAACATAACCCCTAAAATTATGAATCCTAAATCTAAACCCCCAAATAGCCCACTATCCACCACAGCCAAAAGCTGGCACCCACCCCCTCCACACTCATCTTCCCCATCAAATCCCAACATTTCCACTCTCCAATTCAACCACTAACAATTTCAATTTCAACTACTTTTTCACTCCCTCTAATACCTAGCAACATAAACAATTACAAATCTAAACTAAAACAAAGCTATCAAAATCAAAACTTAAGCAAAAAAGGAATTCACAAGAGGGTTAAAAATCAAAGGCGGCAATTGAATTGTGAAGGATTTCTATAGTTGATTGGGAAAGGCTAGTAGAGGAGGGAAAGGTTTGAGGGGCAGATTCCACCAATGAAAGAAGCCAGACTACATAAAACTTTCTCGGAATGGACCACTTGTTCAAGAGCGAGATAATTAGAGCATGCATGTAGTGCCATGAGGTTTGATGAGGTCATGATTGGGTATGGAGGCATTGGTAGGGGAAGAAGAAAAGTTTTGTGGAGCAGTGAGGGAAAGAGAGATTGAGGCCATGGCGGCAGGAGAGAGTGAGTAGTGAGCGGTGTTTCAATTTTTAATTAATTAATTTAATAATATTTATGGATTTGGTCTTAGGTTTTGGATTCGGGTCCTGGGTTTGGGTTTGGGTTTGGGTTTGGGTTTGGGTTTGGCTAGTAATAATGTTAGTTAGGTATTAAAGTCATTTTACTCTTGTCCTGATGAAACTACGATATTGACAAATGATATGGGGTTTTACATATTTTTTAGTTTTTAAGAGGGTTTTATATTTGATCAAACCTCGGGGTTTATATATAATCCCTATGAGCGAGTTTGGTTCAAAGAACGTTTTATTGTTGGAAATTTTATATTAATAGGAAGATAGATTAATTACTTTGAAGATTGCAAGGAATGTTTGGAGAAATGTGTTTGGTTAAGTTGGAATAAATTAATGGGTATATTACATTTATATGTTTGGTTGAGAGGAATAAATTGGTGGGTATGTTACATAAATTACTACCCTTCTATTTTAATATTATTATTATTATTTTAGATTAATTTTTTAACCGCTTACATTTGTTAATTTAGCTAAACACCCCTACAATAAAAGTTTAAAAATTAACTAAAGCACCCCAGCCACCCAAGAGGATAGTCGGTCGTCCGCCACCACTGCCGGACGGTAGTCGACAATCGTCAAAATGGTGCACGACAGGTTGGATCTAGCTGGTCGTGTACTGATATGGCTGTTTCCGACCAGATCTACGACCAGAGATCTGGCCATCGTTAACAGCCAAATCTCTAGTCGTCATTGATGGCCAGATCTCTAGTCGTAGATCTGGCCGTTTCTAGCCAGATCCATGATTCTGACCAAATCCACCATGGATCTGGCCGAAAATGGCCAGATCGATGCACAATCAGCCAGATCTGACCGGTTGGGTAATATTCTGGCCATGTCAACCGACGGTGGTTGCTTGCTAGCTGGTGATGGTGGTATTGGGTGGCTTGCAATTTGTTTTAAATACAAGGGCATTACTGTCCAAAAACTTAATTAATTAGGGGTAAAAATGTAATGGCAGTTTCATGAAAATTAATTTCAAAATAAAGGCATTTTTGTCCAAAACTTTTATTACTAAGGGGTAAAATTGTAACAAAATTAACATTACCAAGTAATTTTAGATACCTAAGAAAATTGAGGTAATCATATTATCACCTATATAACTAACAGTAATTACTATTGGTTTTAGAAGATTACCAGAATCTTATATTACTTGACAATCAAACGTGGTAATCTAAGTAATATAAGATGACATTACCTCAATTGTAACGCCCACTCCTCTGTCTCATATTCATCATCTTTGACCAACTCCAACTATCTCCTCTGTCTCATATTCAGCTTCCTTTGAGTAAAGAAATACTTCAAACTCTTATGGTCGGTGTAGATATTACTCTTGGCACCATATAGGTAATGCCTCCAAATCTTTAATGCAAAGACCACAGCTGCCAACTCTAGATCATGTGTAGGGTATCTTGTCTCGTACTCTTTCAATTGTCGAGATGCCTAAGCTATTACCCTACCTAACTGCATCAACACAGCACCAAGTCCTTGCAGTGAGGCATCTGTATAAATATCATAATCTACACCCTCCTATGGTAACACTAAAATGGGAGTAGTGGTTAATCTTTTCTTCAACTCTTGAAAACTCTCTTCACCTCTTGAAAACTCTCTTCACAGGCATCTGACCATCTAAAAGGGGTTCTCTGTTTGGGAAGAGCTGTCAATGGCTTAGCCAACTGGGCAAACCCTGCTACAAACAATCGATAGTAGCCTGCTAGTTCCAAGAAACTTCTGAATTCCTTCACTGTCTTCGGCCTTTGCCATTCTAGGATTGCCTTTACTTTACTAGGATCCATTGATATCCCCTATTTAGAGACATTATAACCTAGAAATATCACCTAATCCAGCCAAAACTCACACTTAGAAAACTTGGCATACAGCTTCTTTTCTCTCAATCGCTGCATCACAAATTTGAAGTGTTCCTCATGCTCTTCTCTTGACTTAGAATAAACCAGGATGTCATTAATAAATACCACTATGAATTGATCAAGGAAATCATGGAACACCCGGTTCATTAAGTCCATAAAGACTGATGGGGCATTGGTTAACCCAAAGGCATCACCACAAATTCATAATGCCCATATCTTGTCCGAAAGGCAGTCTTAGCTATATCTTGTTCTGCCACTCTTACTTGATGGTAACTCGGCCTCAAATCAATCTTCGAAAACATTGCAGCTCCTTTCAGCTGATCAAATAAGTCATCTATATGAGGTAGCGGGCACTTATTCTTTACTGTCATCTTATTTAGCTCTCTATAGTCTATACATATTCGTAATGATCCATCTTTCTTCTTTACAAATAAAATTGGAGCTCCCTAGGGAGAATGACTAGGTCGGATAAAACCTTTATCTAAAAGCTCTTGGAGTTGCTTCTTCAATTCCTGAAGTTCAGTCGGGGCCATTCGGTAAGGGGCTTTAGAAATCGGTTCTGTCCCTGGTGCCAGTTCAATACTGAATTCTACTTTTCTTTCCGGAGGTAAATGTAAAACCCCTTTCCAGTCAGGTTCCTCTGAATATCCCTCAATGAGAATCCCGGGGATACATGTTTGGAGAACGAGTTGTATTTAGAAAAAACAACCTATGTAAGGATAATAATAATAATAATATCCGAAACATGCATATAAAATATCATGCAGGATCCAAACATATAATTTCAAAACTTTAGGAATTTATCCGTAAAATACACAATCGAAACATATTTATAGGGTGGAATATTCCAAAAGGTGTTTCACAAATATTTATCATTTACATTATTTACATGAAGATAAAAACATCGAGATGACAATAAATCATCTCCCGTCACGTGTAGCCCCGCTGTCTCTAGCATCCTTCGCTTCTGGTCTACCTGTAAAGCAATCAACAATAAAAGGTTGAGCTCTAATCGCTCAGTAAGGAATGATCCATTTCATTCTAAATGTGCTATTTGATCTTTATTTAAACACATTTGTTAACACATCACTTATCTTTTACATCTAGGCATACTTCCCCTTTTATTTTTATTTTTATTTTTATTTTTTTTTCCTTTCTATTTCATATGTCTTTCATCATTTTATCCCATGGCTAGATAAACATCAATGCATACACATACAATTAAGTATGTAAAGATAGTACACGCACATTACATGTCATGATATAACATCTAAATATCATCTAACATGAGTATAAATCATCTCATGATGTAAATACATCATAACTCATGTAGTGCAACTAAATGCATATGAAGCATTTAACGTGTAGCCGATCAGACTTTTCTTAGCGTCTTAAGCACTTCATATCATCTAGCCTCAAATTCATCTAGAGCTTATGTCATCGAGAGGCATGCTTACACGTTATTTAACATCTAAAGCAATATTCATCTTTCCTCAACCGGTATACGAGGATATGCTTACGCGTTTCCCATCATGTCTATATGCATCTCTAACATCTTATGGCATGTAAATACATATTTTGGTGAGCTTAATACTTTTAATTCATCTATGGATTATCAATCTATTTACATTACCTCTTGCTCACATACATCATCTTAAAACATGTATTACATTGCATCTTCATGCCATTTCATAACATTAATCATGCAGTGACATCATGACCATGTATATATTTCAAAGATCATCTAACTAATGGGTAAACATTAGTACATGGCATACTTACAATAATACATTAATAATCAATTCATAATCATAATAATTGATCATGTTAAATCTTAAACTTCAATAACTAGTTTATACTTCAGGCCATTTTCCATCTATTTCTAAAACGATTAGCTTTTTTCCATAAACATAAAATTATAATTCTGTTTCTTAGCTTTCTAATCTTTAGGAATCATCTCATTTCAATTTTATAACTCAAGTTATGGGCAAAATACTGAAGCAGGTTTAACATAACCCTAACTTACAAAATCCAAATTTTCATATTAACTATGCCACATTAATCCCTATTGACAATTAACCAATAGTCAACTTATGTATCAAATAAACCTCCCCTTAATAGTCTTTAACATCTTAAAGGAAGTGTAAAATCTCATTCCCATAATCATCCATATTGTTATAACACTGTAAGCTAATGCAAACAACACCTCAACAACTTCTAATAGCAACCATTCAACACCATGTGGCCTCCTATACTACAAGTTTTGCCACAATCAGCATCCACACTCATTTCTTCAATCAAACATAACACTCATAAACATAAATAGCAATACTTCATGTACAATGAATTCAAGGCAATAATGAATAAATGAGTTCAACTACACTTGTCATCAACTAATTCTATGCCTTAAAGCCTTATTTAAGGTTTCATACAAATCTACAACCCTAGCATAAAACCCTAAAGTCATGGGAGGTTCTTCCTTACCTTTTAAAGAATTCCTTAACAAAATCCTTTGCCTTTGACTTCTTTTACACCTTAATCCTTAAACCCTTCAAATTGAAGATCCAAGGCTCTATCTTGTTCTTCTTGAAAAATTAATCAAAACTCCTTTAAAACTTAGAGAAAGAAAGCTTGTTTCATGGAAGATTTGAGAAAAATGGAAGAAATGTTAAGAAAGGCTCTCTCCCTTGGCTTGAACGAATTTCATCTCATTTATAGGAAATATTCATTTATTTTCCAAAATTATGCAATTGGCCCAATTATTTTAATTGTATAACTCATAAGTCCTTAATTCTTCATATAAGGGCATTTGGTCATTTCACACTAGACATAATTATTACTTAATTAATGCCATTAAAGCAACGAAGCTACTCATCCTTGACTTTTTCAATGCTTATCCATAGGCAAAATGACCATTTCACCCCTAATGCCTTTTTATGGATAATTGATTCATACCGTTCCAAATGAATCGACTATTTGCCCTTAGCTTGTTTTATCTTTTAACAAAAATTAATATCTAAAGATTTTTTGAGTTAGGAACATACCTTTGACATCTTGGGTATTATAGTAAACCCGGTAAATCTTCCGGAAATCATCTAAAATTCCCAGACTACTGGCACATTAGAATCTCTAGTTGTGGGACGTCACTACTTTGCACCACATGGACTATGCACCCAAAACACCATTTCTTACATATTTCTAGCCTTTATGCTACTACTCAACAGATGGCCCTCCCAAAACTAACTTATCCCCTTATCAAGGTTAAATCTCGCTTTCTCTTCCGACAATCAATTTGTAACAACTGCTGTAACTAGTACAATGCATGCATAATAACAATGAAAAATGGGCCCAAACTTTTCCTTTTTATTATAAGTCATATGTCTTTTATACACAAAGAACGTCATTTACAAAAATGCCATTTTAAAAGACAAAACAGGGGAAACGTGTAGCTATTGCTCCTCGCTTGCCGACACCCCTCCGACTACATCATCACCTAGATCCTGCATCCACAAAGGAAAATAACGGGTGAGCACAAAATAATACTCAGTAAGTAAAACCCTCTATCAGTCTATCCCCGTATGTATTACTCTAATTCTTTCCTCACACTTTCTGTTGTTTCCTACTAAATGTCATGGCCTCATCTTACCGGAGGTACGGCCGAGGGGCGTTCACACAGCACCATCTCACTCTTCATGACATCGGTGGAATTCACACAGTGCCAACCCGTTCTTAGTGACACCGAGTGGGGATCACGAAGCACCTACCCAGTTTTGTAACTATCGGGTGGAGACCACATAGCACCTACCCGTTCCTCATGCTTTCGGGTAACGATCACCAAGCATTAACCGTTCCAATCACTCGGGTGATGATCACAAGCATCAACCCATCTCTAATAAATACGGTGATGATCACAAAGCATTAACCCATCTCTAAAAATAACGGTGATGATCACAAAGCATCAACCCCTTTCTAATAACTAACTGGGTGATGGTCCACAAGCATCCACCCGTTTCTAATATCTCTAAAAATATGGGTGATGATCACAAAGCATTAACCATCTCTAATAAATAACGGGTGATGATCACAAAGCAATCAACCCTTTCTAATAACTAACTGGGTGATGGTCACAAAGCATCCACCCGTTTCTAATACCTATCAGGTGATGATCACAAAGCATCAACCCATTTCTAATGGCTATTCGGGTGGTGATCACAAAGCATCAAGCCGATTCTCATAACTGTCGGGTGATGATCAACAAGCATCCACCCATTTCTAATACTCTTCTCATTCACTCTATTCTAGCACTTCTCATTCTCTCTACCTTTAGAGTAGTTGCATCCACAAGTTCTCTACTCATAGAGCAAGTGCATACACAAAGTTTCCTACTCTTTCTTAGGTCACTTCTCAATGCACAATAATGCCTTGGATGGTTCATCTCTACTAATGCACTTATGAAATCCAACATGCAATGTTGCAAGAATTAGGTTCTACTCATACTCAAACCTCTATTAGGCATTTCATCAAACAACTCAAGTGCATAATAAACTCTACTATACAATAATTCTAATCTTTCTCTAACCACCCAGGAAGGGAGAAACCCCCTCACATAGCACATATCCTGCCAAAGAAAGACACTTCCAAAAGGATTCCTCAATACCCTTCAATTCCATCTCAAACTACCTTTCCAACCCACATCTCACTTTTTATATTTGCAATGTATAAACAATCACAAGGCACTGAAATCTCTATTTAAGCTCAATAACATGGCATATAACATGTATATAAAATACATACATAAGTGCTATCAAAACCCTAATCAAGAAAATTCCCAAATCTCAACTTGGGTTGGGTTTACTTACCTTGTTATGGAGAGATTTCACTAACTCTTCCTTTCACTTGGTTTGCTTGACTTTTCTCTACTCTTAAACAAAAGAACAAAACCCTCAATATTCAATATATACAAAACTCACAAAGCTTCACAACCATAGGATGCCTTAGGTTGATTTTCTACCCCAAATCACTCCAAAAGCCCTTTAAAACTCCTTGATCAAAAGAAAGAAATTTGAGAGGAAGCAAGAGAGGAGAGTGGCGATGGAAGAAGAATGAAGGGTTGCAATGACTTAATTCCTTTTAATGAAATTTATACACAAGCATTCCCATTTTGCCCTTACTCTTCTTTGGGAATTCTATCTATATCCTTGATTCTTACAAACACACCCCCATAGCACTATTCTCCATGAACATTCTTACATTTTACTCCCCACTTTTCCTGCTAATTAGGGGTAGAATGGTCAAATTGCCCTTAGGGAAGAAAATATCTAAAACTTAACAAACATTTTGGTCGGCCTGTTGCCGCGGCGAGGAAGCTTCTGTCGCCGCGGCGAAACTGTCCAGCAGCTTCCCGAGGCCTCAACACCTCTTCGCCGCGGCGAAGATTCTTCTTCGCCCCGGCGAAGCTTGGAAAACTGAACTTCTTCTATTTTTAACCAATTTCAGGGCAAGTATTCAACATAACACTCAATCAAAGGTCAACCAAACAATAATACCAAGAAACCAACTCAAATAAGAGCAAAAGAAGAAACAATAACTACGTACCTCAAGCGGGGCGTTACACAATTTCTACTCCATACCTCGCTAGGAAATCCATGCCCAAGATCACATCAAAGTCGGGCATATCAAATACTATTAAATCCATTACTAACTCTCTTCCATGGATCACTACGAACTCTCTTGAAAGCATCTCATGGGTCACCACACTAACCCCATCAGGTAACTTTATCTTAATGGGTTGACTGACTCTAATAGGTTTCAAACCTAATATTTCTATCATCCTATGAGTAATAAATGAATAAGTGGCTCCAGAATCAATCAAAGTATATAAAGGAACTGCATGAAATAATAACTAACCAGTAACAGCTAATGGACTGGCATCTGCTTTACCTTGTGCCACTGTAAACACCCTGGCATTAGTACCTCTGGAAGTCTGTGCTGCAGGTGGAAGAGGAGCTTTACAATCTTTCATCAGATGCCTTGGCTGTCGGCATTTATAGCATACATTACGGCCCAACTCTTTCAGACACTCTATTGGATGAGTCTTCCCACACTTTGGACTAGGTTGTTTGCTCTACCAATCTTTTCTATTCTTATTCGATTGGAATTTCTTCTTATTCCTCATTTCCCTATTTCTCACAACATCAATTCTTTCTCTCTGTGAAGCGGGAGATGGTTCACTTGGTCCCACTAGGGTGAGCTTGTTTACAAAAATTTTTGCCCTTAAAGCCCGCTCTAAAGTTCATTATAAGTTTGAGGGGGCTCTGCTCCTGCCATTACATCATGGGCTATCTCTGGCTTCAGCCCATGAATGAACTTGTCTTTTCTCAACACCGGGGTATTTACTATACCGGGTGCAAACCGTGCAAGGGAATTAAATTTCACCGAATATTCTTTCACTGTACTCAACCTTTGCTTCAAACTGATAAACTCTTGAGTCTTCTCATGAACCCAGTCGACTGTTCTATACTCAGCCTCAAACAATCTTTTGAACTCTCCCTAAGTCATCACAGATATATCATGAGTATCCTCCATCAATTCCCACCAGATTCGGGTGTCACCCCAAAACAAGAAACTAGCATACCGGATCTTTTCCCGATCTATCATAGAAAACAATGTCGTCGTGCACTCCACAGACCTAAACCATTCTTCTGCTACTGGGAGAGTATCTCAGTGGATTTTATTACAAGTCTCCCAAGAGTGCAGAAAGGGTATAATGCCATATGGGTAATAGTAGACAGACTGACTAAATCAGCCCATTTTCTTCCAGTAAAGGAGAACACTACTTCGGATCAATTGGCCCATATATACATTAAAGAGATAGTGAAACTGCATGGAGTACCCAAGACAATAGTATCAGATAGAGATTCCAGATTTGTCTTAGCTTTCTGGACTAGTTTACATAGGAACTTGGGTACCAGATTGGCTTTTAGTACCGCCTACCATCCTCAGACAGATGGCTAGACAGAGAGAACAAATCAAGTGCATGAGGATATGTTAAGAGCTTGCTGTATGGATTACAGAATGTCCTGGCATGAGATGTTACCTATTGCATTGTTACTACAACATGCAATGATAGCAAGTGCACTAGTCGTACAAAGTAATAAAGTGATGAGTGAGTATCGTTCCCACGAGGAATGGTTGCTAAGCACTAATTTTCCTAAGTGTTTTTCAAGTTGGAGGAACCGAATTTGTTTAGATTAATGGGAGAGATTAAAACTAAAACTAAAACAAAACTTACTAAGTATTAAAAACTAATTAATAAAGGCAAGAATTAAAGACAAGAGTAATATCAATTTAACAAAAGGTTAGGGTTTTGACTTCATTCGGACTCTATGGATGAATTTTATGGATTATGCTATTTTCACATTCACATGCACGGATTGTAAATCGAATTCTCTAAGTTGTCAAACATACCTTCTCAGGCTATGAATTCCTACTTTTCCTTATTAAACTTCCGCACCCAACAATTTGAGGAATAATAGATCCAAGTTCATTAAGCTAATGGAATCCTAGATTGATTTCACTGATTCTCAAATCTATCTCTAGCATTCAATACTACAATGGTGATTACCAAAGAAGCTTAATATGATTCATCTCTCAATCTCATCGTATTCATCAAATAAAATCAATAAAAATGGAATAACCACACAATCTGTGCAATAGAATATCAAAATAACAAAAATAAATTGATTAACCCATAGAATTCCGAGTTACATCAAAACACTAACCCAAAATGGGTTAGTTCATAACTAAATCAACACAGACAGCAAGAAAAACAATAAACACAATGTTCAACATATTGAAATGCAGAGAAAAGAGTAGAGATCTCCCTTAGTTGAAGAATCCACAAGATTCAAGCTCAAATCTTCTCTCTAAATATCAAACCTATTCAAAACTCAATGAAAACAGACGAAAACTGGACGACCCCCACCAAAATGGTAAAGTTTTTCTTTTATACCTCACACAAAGACCTAAAAATTTCCTAAAATAAAACTACGGGTTTTGAAGAAACCAAAAATTCGCAAACTTCACTATGGCTGCATAACTTCTTTCGCCGCGGCAAAGAATAAAGTTCGCCGCGATGAACCTTCATGAAGAATTTTGAAATTATAGAATTGCCCTCCGCTTGCTTCTTTGCTTGAATCTTCAATCTTCGATGCTCTCTCATGGGAACAAGCTTCATAGTGCTTCAGTCTACTTCAGAACTCTCCCAAATTCTGAGATTCGCTTACTTCTGGGTCCAAAAACTCCAATTCTCTCATTATTTTCTCAAAATGTCCATTTTGGCCTGAAACACAAAATGTAAAGAATTAAGTAGCAATTCAGGCAAAAATGAACTAAGAAGTATCTAAAATCCGGCCAAAAAGCCTAATTAAAACAGTATAATTCTCAGATTATCAAATACCCTCAAACTAAAGACATGCTCGTCCCCGAGCATCAGGTACAAAACACAAGGAAAGAAAAACAACAAACAACCAAAAATACAAAACAAAAAAACAACAAAACTGAAAACAAACAAACAAAAATTAGACTCAAACTCAACATAAGAATTGCCTAGAATTTACACAAGTCTCAAAAGATCGTTGAAAAATTATTACTAGAAAAATGTTCAACACTCCAAGAAGTTATAAGTTGCATCGACTATCTTCTCTATTGGTCCCCCAAGTAGGTGATCCCCACTTCAATCCACATTCTGACTTCCCGAATTATTTTATTCAAAAATGCAAAGTGTATCAAATGGCGGCAAACTCCATAAGCCTAAATATCGAACTACTCTCCACTAATGAGGATTAGACATCACTAAAGATCAAAAGGTCTTTACAGGCTTGTAACGTTAGGCTCGGTTAGTGGGCTTCAAAGTAAACAGACATGATTAACAAAGCAAGAGAACTTAGTTTTCTTTAAGACAAAAACATCAAGACTAAATCAAATTCCACTTTTTTCCTCAACCATCACTACAAGTCAACCAATTTATAACCCACAAACATGTGCACTTCTCATTTTGCAACTGCCATGCAATTCTCATACTCCAGATTTCATATATATATATATATAATATATATATATATATATATATATATATATATATATTAAAAACAATAATCATTTTGAGGTTAATTACCCCTCTTATTCTTCTTGCCCTTCTCACAACCCCCAAACTAAGCTTTTAGTTCATTCACACAACTCTCCAAGCTCTTTGTGTTTGCATTAGGTTTAGAGTTCTCTTAAAGGTTGTGGGCGTGTTTAGAGTGAAAGGTTCGGGCATTATTGGTTGCACAAGAGACAAGAAAAGACAACGATGATTTCATAAGGTTCAAATGGGTAATTAGGGATAGATTTCATGGTCGGCTGGAAAGGCTCAAACGTTCCGAAAAATCGCCTAAATCACTTCCTCAATAATGTCTATTCCTAGAATTTCGCCTCAAGCACTTCTCAACTAGGTTCTAGAGTCCACCAACATTATCAAGACTTCACCTAACCCAATAAAATGAATCTAAGCATGCCGACAATAATGAAAATGGTGGTTGAACCACTCAACAAACCTCAAGCAAAATGCAGTCAATCAACATAAACTTGAAGCAATGATTAACATTTTTCAACAATAAAATCCCAACAATCCTATTCTCATCATAGACTTATGTAATTCATCATTGGCATACACAACAAAACATGACAATAAAATAAACACAAATAAAAAAGTTTGAAATTTTTCCTACCCCCAAAACTAAAGATGACATTGTCCCCAATGTCACATTATGCACGAATTAGGAATAGAAAAACAAAATCTACAAAGGTACGAGATAGTTCCCTGATTAATCCGTGAAGTTGACGTTTCGCTCAACAGCATGCACACCCAGTCCTTGGCTCTCTCATCACCATAATCTGTAAAAACAATTGAAATACTATGGTGTCCACCGTGTTAGAAAAGTTCACTGACTAATATGAAAATATTACAGTCCTAATCTTACCTGTACAACTACTAAGAAATTTAAAACAAACTTTAAACCATCCAAAACAAAAAGCAATTGAGTTCAATGTTCAAAATGAAATACAAAAACAACTAAAACAAAGAAAATAAAATGCAAAAATAGGTGTTCAATTCATTCTTCAGCCTCCTCCTCTCCCTCGGTATCGTCTTCTTTTGAGTCGAAGCCTATCCATTCTTCTGAATCCCAGTCAGCCCATTGGAATTCTGAAGTATCAACATTGGGCTTGGTGAAGCAACTGTGCTGCATATCATACATCATTTGGGTCTGCTTTGCCAGCCAATCCTGATGTTTTGCCATCCGTTTCATTTGACCTAGCATCTGCTACATCATCTCCTTCATAGTGGCTGTGGAACTGGATGATGTGGCAATGCCTTGTATGGTTCTCTGTCATTTTGTCCCGGCGTTGGGTTGCTCACTGGGTTGACGCTCAAGTAGCTTTCGATAGTATGCTGTGTCGAGAGCTGGGGCAGCATGGATAAGTGGTTCATCTTTAGTCTTCTTGACCCTTGCTTGAATGCAGAGCTCTATAATGAGATGTGGGAATGGAAAACTGCCTCGCCCTGGTTGAGCTGCATTCTTAATACTAGTCAGGATAATGTTTCCCACATCTATTTTCTTTCCTATGGCAATGGAATGGAGTAACAATGCCTTCTCATAAGTCACTGTGTTATAATGTGTTTTCGGCATCATCCTTGCACTCACAAAGTATTGCCACAACCTAACCATCGATGTCAGATTGGTTCCCTTGATACTCTTCTTTACTTTCTTTGAAATCTCCCAAGTGGTATCTGGTTTTGTTATGACTGGAAGTATCACATTATCCTCAAACTGTGTATTCCTGAATTCCTCATGTTCATCACGGTTAATTTGAGGCAAATCAAAGAAATCATTGATCGTCTTTGCATCAAATGGCACATCAATACCCCTCACAAACACATGACCAGGATCACAATCAGGGAGGTTGGCGTAAAACTCTCTTACTATCGGCTCTACGACCGCATGTGCAGGTTCATCCATAAATGTATTCCACTTTCGCCCTTCACTCCACTCTTCAGCATAAACAGTGGTCAACCCCCGCTCGGTAATAAATCCTTTATCTTTCCTTTGGATTGCCCTTTCATATCGTTTCCAAGCCTTCTTATTAACAAATCGGTCATCTACCTTCTTCCCTTTTCCTTTACCCTTGGAAAGTACTTTGAGCGGCATTGATAATTCGAGAATTATACTATTTTTATTAGGCTTTTTGGCTGGATTTTAGATACTTCTTAGTTCATTTTTGCCTGAATTGCTACTTAATTCTTTACATTTTGCGTTTCAGGCCAAAATGGACATTTTGAGCAAATAATGGGCGAATTAGAGTTTTTGGACCCAAAAGTGAGCGGATTTCAGAATTTTAAGGAGTTCTGAAGCAGACTGAAGCACTATAAAGCTTGTTCTAATGAGAAAGCATTGGAGATCGAAGATTCAAGCAAAGAAGCAAGCGGAAGGTAATTCTGTAATTTCAGAATTCTTTATGAAGGTTTGCTGCAGCGAAGGAAGTGAAACACAAGATTCTAACTTACCTCATCGCCGTAGCGAAAGTCTTTCTTCGCCGCGGTGAAGTCTGCGGATTTTTGTTTTCTTCAAAGCGCACAGTTTTATTTTAGGAAAGTAATAGGTTTTTGGGCGAACTATAAAAGGAAAACTTTACCATTTTGAGAAGTGTGGTCAGAGTTCGCCTGGTTTTCATTTTTCCTTAGAATAGATTTGACATTTTTGTGAAGAAAGTGAGAAGATTGGAGATTAAACCTCGTGGATTCTTCAACTAGGGGAGATATCTTTTCTTTTCTCTTTAATTCAATATGTTGAATGCTACGTTTACTGTTTTTCTTGCTGTGTATTTTGATTTAGTTATGAACTAACCCATTTTGGGTTAGGGTTTTGATTAAGTTCAGATTTCTATGGTTTAATGAATTGATTATTGCTATTTCCATATTCTATTGCAATGATTGTGTGGTTATTCTATTTTTAATGGAATCTATTTGATGAATATGATGAGATTGAGAAATGAATCATGTTGAGCTTCTTGGGTAATCACCATTGTAGTATTGAATGCTAGAGATAGATTTGAGAATAAATGAAATCAATCTAGGATTCCATTAGCTTAATGAACTTGGATCTATTATTCTTCAATTTGTTGGGTGCGGAAGTTTAATAGGGAAAAGTAGGAATTCATAGCCTGAGAAGGTATGTTTGACAACTTAGAGAATTCGATTTACAATCTGTGCATGTGAGTATGGGATTAATATAGTCTGTAGAATTCATCCATAGAGTCCAAATGAAGTCAAAACCTTTACTGTTTGTTAAATTGATATTATTCTTGCGTTTAAATTCTTGCTTTCATTAATTAGTCTTTAATACTTAGTAAGTTTTGTTTTGGTTTTAGATTTAATCTCTCCCATTAATCCAAACACATTCGGTTCCTCCAACTTGAAAACAGAGTTAGGAAATTTAGTGCTTAACAACCAATCCTCGTGGGAACGATACTCACTCATCACTTTATTACTTTGTGCGACTAGTGCACTTGCTATTTATGCATGTTGTAGTTACAACGCATCAAGCATTTTCCCCAAACTACAATTCTAACTCAACAATTCACCCTACTATCAACCACAATCAATCCTGCAAAAATATCACACTTCCAAAAATCACACCAAGACCCCCAAACTACAATTCTTCCACACTTCACAAAACACTCCCAAAATTCAAACCCAAACTCCTCAACACCACATAATTCATAATCTACACTTCCTCAAACAAAATCAAAGCACAATAATACGAAAAATCCATAACTCAATCAACAATCCAAAATTTTCAGATCTATAACTTTAAACTTGAAATTATGCAATTAAAAGCTTGGAGAACTCAAAATCTTACCAAAACTAGGAAGTATTCACCACCAATTTAGCCAAAAGTAGCCTAGATCGCAAAAACCCCAAATTCGTGAACCCACAATTTTCTTCAATTTTTCGCGAAGATCTTTGCTAAAATGAGTCGTTTTGGTGTTTAGAAAGGTTAAGGAGTGAGATATTGTCCTAGGAAATCACTGGATCGAAGATGGAAAAAGTTGGCTCTCAGATGTGTTTGTAATGTTTTGCGAAAAATGAAGAGTCGCGATCACTATTTATAAAAAACAGGTTTTGCCGCAGCGAGAAACAATTTTCGCCGCGGCAAAGTTCTTTACTCCTTTGAAAAAAAAAAAAAATTTACCCAATCGATGCTGCGACAAAAAAATCTAGTGCATACAATGCCTCGGCGAAGAAACTGCTTTGCCGCAGCGAACTTCCCTTAGCCAATTTCGTCCAACTTTCTTTGCCGAGGCGAAAACAAATGCTTTGCCGTGGCAAAAAGTTCCAGAGCCCACAGCGCCTTGGCTAAGAAAATACTTCACCGCGGCGAAGTCTAGGACTTTTCGAATTCCACTTCTTGCACAATGTAGTTTGCCGCGGTGAAAACTGGAAAATTTCTGTTTTTCACCTTGATTTGATAATTCACCTGAAACACCCAAAAACACACAAATTAAACTTCATCTAAGATTCATAAGAAAACTAAACAACTCCAAAACAATAAATAAACAACAACAAATGAAAACACTTGGGTTGCCTCCCAATGAGCGCTTGTTTATAGTCGAAAGCTCGACTTTCTCAAGTCTTCATGTCGGAATGTCAAGCCGGAGGGGGATTGACTTGCAACTCATCACTCCGTCGATGTATGCCTTCAACCTTTGTCCATTGACCTTAAATGTGACTTTTTCTTCATGTGACACCTCCATCGCTCCGAATGGGTAAACTCTTGTAACTATGAAAGGTCCGGACCATCTAGACTTAAGTTTTCCAGGGAATAGCCTAAGTTTAGAATTATACAACAACACTTTCTAACCCACTTCAAAGTTCTTCATCCGGATATGCTTGTCATGCCACCTTTTTGTCTTTTCTTTGTAAATTCTAGTATTCTCATATGCTTCGTGACGAAACTCATCGAGTTCATTTAAAGATAACATCCTTTCCTCCCCAGTAACTCGTAAATCCATGTTTAGCTGCTTGACTGCCCAGTAGGCCTTATGCTCGAGTTCTACCGGAAAATGACATGCCTTCCCATAGACCATCCTAAATGGAGACATACCAATCGGGGTCTTAAATGCAGTGCGGTAGGCCTATAATGCATCATCCAACTTCTGTGACCAGTCCTTCCTCGATGCATTAACTATCTTTTCTAAAATTCCCTTTAGTTCTCTATTCAACAGTTCCACTTGTCCGCTAGTATGTGGATGGTATGGTGTCGCGACTCTATGTTTCACCCCATATTTTCCTAACAGTGCATCCAATTGCCTGTTGCAAAAATGCGATCCTCCATCACTAATGATTGCCCGTGGTACCCCAAACCTTGAGAAAATGTTCTTTCTCACAAAATTAACCACCACCCTAGCATCATTGGACAGCAATGCAACTGCTTCCACCCATTTCGATACGTAATCCACTACTACCAAAATGTACATGTTCCCATAAGAATTTGGGAAAGGACCCATGAAGTCAATTCCCCATACATCAAATAGCTCAACAACTAGGATATTGTTCAGTGGCATCTCATCTCGCTTTGAAATATTCCCACTCCGTTGGCACTGGTCGCATTCCTGAACCATCTGAAAAGAATCCTTGAAAAGGGTTGGCCAATAAAACCTAGATTGAAGAACCTTGGCTGCTGTCCTAGCTCCTCCAAAATGGCCACCCACTTCCCTTTTGTGACAATGTGATGAGAATGCAAAATGACATATTTATCCTCCTTAATGTCTAGTCTTTTATACTTATTTGTTGCCTAAATGTACTCATTATTATTCTATTTTGATTTAGGATGCAAATGGAGGCGTTAAATGCAAAACGAAACTAATTAGTTGAATTCGGACAATTTCAACATTGCTTTGTAATCTGGGCATAACTCTCTCATCCGAGCTCCGATTGAAATGATTAAAAATGATGTGGAACCCTAAGAAAGGGATCTACAACATTAATGTTTTGAGTTTGGAGAGATACTCGTTGCATCAAGGCTTTAATTGGGCTTGAAGTTGATGCACCTGCACTGCTGACATTCTAGAACATTCCGCCTTGTCATGCAATTCAAATAGGCAGTTTATTATTGGAAGATTTGAAGACCTGTTGCACGAAAGTTACAGCTGGACACACCACTTTCTTATTTTATTTTATTTTAGGACTTTATTTTATTTTCAATTAATCAGAATCAGATTAGGATAAATGTTATTTTAGGATATTAGAATATTTTTAGGAGATTTAGTAGAATTCAAATACTTGAATTGGATATATTTAAGAGGAGAGAGAGATCAGATTGGGGGAAGATTACACACTCCTCTCCTTCTTCTCTTCTGCAATTTCTCTTTTGAGTTTTGATTATGGCCATGAGCAGCTAAAACTTTTATAACTTGGTCGAAGGAAACGGAGGCCTCGAAATCAATAAACTGTGAGATCTAATTATTTTTTTTTTTTTTAGTGGTCAATATATGTTTTGAGTATTGGATGTTCTTCCATGCCTATTTTCATGATTGTTTCATTTAATTACTAGGAGGCCTACTAGCTTATTATTTGTTGCAATCTATTGCTTAATTAGATATCAAATCTGTAATTGTTTGATCCCTTTAATTTGTGAGTAAATAAGAGTTAAGAATTTGCTGCGTCAGGAATTATTAATTCTTAAGAAGAACATTCGACTGAATTAAATACAACCGCTTATGTTTGTGTTGTTCAGCTTCATCAATCTCTCTAGTTCTTAATGCTACTACTAGATTAAACCTTTAGCGCTTGTCTTGGGTTGTTTAGTAGTAAGATTAATTAGATCACTTGTTTCCTAATTAACTACAACTAAGGAGAGATAGGGAAATAGTTCCAACGGTGAATATTCAAGGTATGAATTGATTTATATTTGCATCGATGATCAATTGTAAGATTCTGATGGTGGATGTTGACTTAGACCAAGGTTCGTTATTTTGATTGATTTCGATAATTTAATTTGAATTGATTTTTTTCTGAAATTGTTTTTGTTTTACTTAAACCCCCCATGCCTTGTTCACATAACATAAAGTTTGGTTAGACACTCTCCGTGGGAACAATCCTTACTCACACTACTACATGTGTTTTTAGGTTTTAATCTTAGTTGCCTACGACAGCACACCAGATTTTGGCGCCGTTGCCAGGGATTCTAGTTGATTTTTATTTCGTTCTTGTTATTTTTCTTTTTCTTTTTTTCCAGAAAAAAGAAATTTGGTAGTACTGTTCACGGTAGGATTTTTGGTGGAATTAGGAGCAGTGCGAGTACCCGTTTCAAAGAAAATGAAATTCTGCACAGGACTAGTCAATTCGTTTAGGATTCACTAGCCCCACCCTCTCGAGGCAAAAAAACAATGTTTGATAGGGTTTTTGGCTAGTTTTGTGTTTTTGTTATGACTAGGTCCTCTCATCTTGGTGATTTAACATTCGACCCAGAATTAGAGAGCACTTTGCGCAGGTTAAGGAGGGAAGCTCGAAGAAATTCTAAGGAAAGCAATTTGTCCCTTGATTCCCAATTTACTAGCAATTCTGATTTAGAAGAGGAGGACGTCATGGCTGGAAATCGAACTTTGAAAGAGCTTGCTGCCCCCGATTTGAATCAAGCACTTTTATGCATAACGTTTCCTATTTTAGATGTTGTTACTACTTTTGAATTAAAATCTGGACTAATACATCTCTTGCCCACTTTTCATGGCCTTGCAGGTGAAGATCGTCACAAGCATTTAAAGGAGATTCATGTGGTTTTCACAAGTATGAAACCTACGGGGGTGACTAAAGAGCAAATTAAATTAAGAGCCTCGTTTTGTTTGAAGGATTCAGCTAAGGATTGGCTCTATTATCTACCCTCTGGGAGTATTACCACATGGAACGAGATAAAGAGGTTGTTTCTGGAGAAATATTTCCTAGCTTTGAGGGCGGCCAACATTCGAAAAGAAATTTGTGGTGTAAGGCAGCACAACAGAGAGTCCCTACATGAATACTGGGAACGTTTTAAGAAATTATGTGCAAGTTGCTCCCATCATCAAATTAGTGAGTAGCTACTTATCCAGTATTTCTATGAGGGCCTTCTATACACTGATAGGAGCATGATTGATGCTGCTAGTGGAGGAGCTTTGGTGGATAAAACTCCCGAGGCCGCGAGAAACTTGATTGCAAATATGGCGGCCAATTCTCAACAATTTGGCACTAGGCTTGACCTTCCATCTAGGTGTGATAATGAGGTAAATATTTCCTCCCTTGAACAAAAAATCTCGAGTCTAACTTCTCTTGTTCGTCAAATGGCTGTAGGTAATATGCAAATGGTGAAGGCTTGTGGGATTTGTTCGGTAGTAGGGAATCTAACTAATATGTGCCCAACTCTTCAAGAGGAGCCTATTGAGCAAGTGAATGCAGTAGGTGGTTTTCCTGGACAACTGCAAAGGAAGTATGATCCCTATTCGAGCACATATAACTCAGGATGGAAGGATCACCCCAATCTTAGCTATGGGAATCCACAAGTGAATCAACCCGTGACTCAAAACCGCCCAAGTTACTAGCAATATAAGCAGCCATATCCCCCTAAACAACAACCGGGCCAAACTTCTAATTCTGGTATGTCTTTAGAAGATATTGTCAAGTCTCTTGCCACTAATACTTTGCAATTTCAATAGGAGACAAGGGCCAGTGTTCAAAGTTTGGAGAATCAGATGGGACAGATGGCAACTGCAATAAGTAAGCTGGAGGCGCAAAGTTCGGGGAAATTACCCTCTCAAACGGTGGTAAATCTAAGAGAAAATGCAAGTGCAATCATCTTAAGAAGTGGTAAAGAGGTTGAGATTCCAATAAAGGCAGCCCTTGAATCGTCGAAAGAAGAAAAGGAGAAAAAAGTCATTGTAGACAGGAACGTTCCCAACGACGATGGTGTTCCTAAACGTAAGTTTTCACCTCTATCCGATTATAAACCAATAACTCTTTTTCCTCAACCTTTAGCAGAATCTAGAAAAGATGAGCAAAACAAAGACTTTTATGAGACTTTTCATAGATGTGAGGTAAATATTCCACTTTTAGATGTTATTAAACAAGTACCTTGTTATGCTAAATTCTTGAAGGAACTGTGTACAATTAAGAGGAAACAGAAAGTTAAAGGGTGTGAAAGGTAAAAGTAGGAGAGAATGTTTCTGCAGTGATTCAGAGAAAACTCCCAGCGAAGTGCAAAGATCCAGGTATGTTTACTATCCCTTGTACGATAGGTAACACTATGTTTGAGAAGGCCATGATAGATTTATGAGCTTTTATTAATGTCATGCCATATTTTATATATGCTTCTTTGAAACTTGGACCTTTGAATAAAACTGGTGTTGTGATTCAATTAGCTAATAAATCTAATGCCTATCCTAAGGGTGTAATTGAGGATATTCTGGTACAAGTTAATGACTTAGTTTTCCCTACTGATTTCTATGTGCTTGATATGGAAAATGGTGATCAAACTGCCATTATTTTGTTAAGAAGACCATTCTTAAAAACATCCAAGACTAAGATAGATGTTCATAATGGCACACTTACCATGGAATTTGATGGTGAAATTGTTAAGTTTAATATTTATGATGCCATGAAATATCCTGATGATGATGATGACAATCATGTTTATTCTATTGATGTAATTGATTCTTTAGCACAGGAAGTTTTTGAACTTGATGGAGAAGATGGATTGGAAGTTGCCATTAGTAAGCATCTTAAGAAAAAGAATGAGGAGTTTGACTTGAGTACTGATTTGCAGGAAACGGTTGTAGCATTGAATGATTCTCGAAAGTTACAGCAGCAGTCAGGTAACGTTCCTTATATTGCATTACCAATTTCTAATGAGAGGCCTTTAACCTCTGTTTTGCAAGCCCCCATTCTAGATTTGAAGCCTTTCCCTAGTTACCTCAAGTATGTGTTCCTTGGAGACGGAGGAACGTTACCGATGATCATCTCAAGTAAACTCAGTGCATTGCAAGAAGAAAAGCCTTGAGTCGAGCCAACAACAATAAACAAAGGCGTTGCTTGGGAGGCAACCCAAGGGGAGTTTGTTTTCTTATTCTCGCATTTTAAATTTTGGTTATTTTTTTCCTTTTCTTTGCGTTTCATCTTACATTGGGGACAATGTCAGTTTTAAGTGTGGGGGAGGGGATTTAGGTTGTGTTTAAGTTGTTGAAAAAAAAAAAAAAAACAAATAGCTTTTTGTTTTTAGGAAGATTTATGCTTTAGTCATGTCTTTGAACGTCTAGTGATGCATGAAATGATAACTTGACTTTGTTATTGAGCATATTCCTTGACTTAGGATGTTAGCAATATTTCATAAATAGAGTTAATCAGATTTGAATCTTTGTAGTTTGAAACAATAGTCTTGATAAGTTGTGTGAACTGTGACAAAGTATGATGAGGAGTGTATAAAAGCCCTTAAAAGAAAAAACAGAAAAATTGTTTCTCTTAAGCTAGTCCTAAATTGGGTTTAAGCAAATAGGAAAAAAGAAAAAAAAAAGGCATGGGATGGGTCAGATGGAGCGTAAAACGCACTCACTCATAAACACAACCATGAAATGAGATGGAGCATAAAATGCACTCATTCTTTTTTAAACAGAAAAAAGAAAAAGAAATATCCTTAGTTTGCTACCCAGTTTGTAGTACTAAAGAGAAACAGTTGAGGAAAAAGTTGAGAGGTGAGTTGTACATGAAGGTTGTGACTAGTTTCCTGTTTGCATTGACTGATGAGAGTAATTATGGAAAATGATGAAGAGAGATGAATTTCATAACCTACTTTATTTATTTTGTTGCTTCTAGTTAGGTATGAATATGATGGATTAAATATTGTTGTTATGCATCATGATGGTGTTCTTGATATGACTTGAGTATAGTGTTTGCTTGAAAGTTTGCCCGAGGATGTGCAAAAGTTAAGTGTGGGGAATTTGATGAGAATGAAAAATGACATATTTACCCCCTAATGTCTAGTCTTTTATACTTATTTGTTGCCTAAATGTACTCATTATTATTCTATTTTGATTTAGGATGCAAATGGAGGCGTTAAATGCAAAACGGAACTAATTAGTTGAATTCAGACAGTTTCAACATCGCTTCGTAAGTGGGGAGTGAAAAGAGTAGAATTTCATGGAGAATGTATTAAAATGAGGGCATTATGATAATTGACTAAGGGACATAGATGGAATTTTAAAGAAGTGCAAGGGCAAAATGGGAAAGATGATATTAATATGAGATATTAAGGGTTTAGTTTTACAAACCTCCCATTTCTACACCCCAACACCACTTCCACTCTCCATCTCTCATATTTTCATCAAGTTCTCAAGGAAGATTTAAGGGCTTTTGGTTGGATTTTGATAGAGATTTGATCCCAAGCATCAAAAGGTAAGGATTCTGTATAAATATGAGATTGATTGTTGTAAGTGTTGAATTCTTATAAAGTTTATGCTTAAGGTTTGGAGAAAGAAAAGTCTACCAAAGTAGAGAGATCTTGTGGACTTACTCAAGCACAAGGTAAGTAAATCCAACCCAAGCTAAGTTTCAAGTAATCAATTGTGTAGAGATTTTATATGCATGTATATGCTTAATTTTGAGATGATTGTTGAGAATGTGTTTTTGATATAGATGGCTTTTGATGAGTAGATTTAAGCCATGAGAAGTGGAGTTGATATTATGGTGACCAAGTGTAGTTTGGTTGAATTTAGAAAGAATTTGAGTAGAATATTTGAAGTGTGTTTCCTGGTCAGGTTTAACTTTGTTATAGAGGAGTTTTACTCCAAGAATGGATGGTTTAAGAAAGAAGTAGAAATTTACCAAAGATAGTATTTGGGTATGCATGCATGTTGTTTGATGAAATGCCTAAGAGAAGTGCATGTATGAGTAGAGAAAACCTTACTTTGTGCAACATTACATATTTGCATTACATGTTTGCACTTAGAAAGAATTATAAGCATGAGCCATCCACATGCATCTATTTGTATATGTATAAGACATTAAAGAAAGAATAAAGAGAAACAAAGAAAAGTGCTAAAGAAGAGAAAAGAATAGGTTGTTGCGTGGGGAACCCGTGGGTGACAAGAAGAAGAAATTCCCACATACACGCCGCCTTAAGTGAGCGGCCTAAGAAGAAGAAGAATTTGTACAGCCCGTAAGAGTGTATGTGGATGAGGGCTGTATCAAGAAGAAGTTCCTACACGCACGCCACTTTAATTGAGTGGCCTAAGAAGAAGAAAGAATTTGTACAGTTCGCAAGAGTGCATGTAGATAAGGACTATACTAACTCACACGGCTAGGGTTCCGAATCCATGCATCAACTGAGTCCGATCGGCAAAGAATAAGAAAGAATAAGAAAGAATGAGAAAGAATGAGAAGGCATGAGCAAGCAAGAAAAGAAAAGAGAGAGCAAGAAAGAAAGGAATAGAAAGAAAGAAAAGAAACATAAAGAAAGAAACATAGAGAAAGAAAAGAAAATTCATTTCTTTGCATTACTGCATGTGCATCTCATCCATGCATGTTACCATGATTTCCATCATGGTTAGTGAGAATAAGAAAGAAAAAAAATAGTGAGAATCAAAAAGAATAGAGAGAATAGAAAGAAAGAACAAAAAAAGTTAAAATGGAAGAATTGTGAGAAGTAGAAACAATGAAAGAAAAGAGAAAGAACGAGTGAGAATGAAGAAAGAAATGAATAGAGTAAGGAAAAAACTCACGAGTAAGTTGTGGGGATGTAAGAGTAGAGGATTTACTTACTAAGCAATTAGTGCTCACCCTGTTGTTTCTCCTTGTTTTGCAGGAAATAGGTGAGAAGCAGTTGGATGGATGTCGAGAAGCGGAGAGACATGGCATTACTGTCCACTGTTATCAAAGTTCTTGTATATGTTATTTTGCTATATTTTATAAGTAAAGAATTATATGTTAAATAAAGAAAAATTTTGGGCCCATTATTTTTCATATTATATGTACGTATGTTTTTCATAGTATAATTTCCGAGTATACTAGTTAAGAAAGAAGTTATTACATTAGTAATGGGGGATTACCCCTAACCAAACACACCCTATGTGGAATGTTTGACGATATTTTTTAGAGTTAATGACATTTATCCACCAAAAGTTTGCCTTAATTACTTTTCACCCATGAACTTTAAAAAAAAAAAAAAAACAATGTTCCCACCCGTCGTTAAATTTAGACATTAATTTTAACAACAAAAGGATATTTTGTTAGTTCACACTATATATATTATAGGGTTAATGTTGCTTGTAGTCCTAAATTACAAACACATAAAATTGCATTCATCAACTTAGAAATTAGCCATTTAAACCCCTATCTTCAATTTCTATAATTACAAAACAATATTTCAATAAAATTTTGTATATTTTATGAAATTATATAAAAATATACTTTCCAACAAAAATTTGTAAGAAAAATTTGAAAATAACAAATTAAGAAAATTTGAAAAAAAAAAATTTGGCTGGAATCCCACCAGGCCGAGTGTAAATCTTGCCAAATAGCACCTCACGGAGTGCGAATCAAGCCAAATCACACCCAGCTTGGTGTGGATTAGTTGGAACCTCTAGGTGCGATTTTGGCCAACTTGTTTTCCAGTTTTTTTTTATTTTATTTTTTTTTAATTTTAATAACTAATTTTTTTTAAATTTATTAACCCTAAAATTAATATAAATGAAACTAGGGGTAAAAAATACATTAAATAAAGTTTGGGTGGAAAAATATTATTCAGCCTTGTTAAAAATTATAAAGTCAAATTGTAAATGATATTATAGTCTTTTTCTAGCTTTACATCTATTAGGTAATGGAATCCATTGACGAAGATTGACAATGGGTGGAAAATTATTTTTTCCAAAGTTTATGGGTGATAAAAAGTAATTATGGCAAACCTTGGGTGAAAAATTGACTTAGAATGTCTTCTCATTTATTTTAAAATATGGGTAATATCAATTGGTGACAATTTTTTTCAAAAGCTAAATTATGAGGACACAAGTTGAATTGTAATGAAACAAAAAAGGGCACATTTAATGGTATTATGTAAATTTATACAAAAATACATATTTGATTTAATATAAAATATGTAAGTGAAATAAATTTAAAAGGAGACAAATAAGATTTTGACACATGAAAATAAAAAAGTTTTAAAATAAATAAAAATTCCAAAACTACAAAGGTGCACCTAAAGTTTTCTGAAGATATTAGTTTCAGTAGTTTGTTTGTTTCAGTTGAATAATCCCTCTTCTTGAGGAAACTAGATTAGTGTTTGAACAAGTCTTTGTGGTTGAACATTTCCTTAGAAGAATCCCATGAAATTAGGAGTTGTTAGTCATGGGTTTATTTTTATGTTTTTCCAATGTTGTAAAGGCTATTAAAGCCATGTTTCTCTTTCATTAAAAGCAAGGCATTCTCTTAAAGCAGAAAAACTTGATTATTTTACATTTGGTATCAGAGCTTCCACATAGGATCTGACCAACAAAGAAGCAATAAGCACCAATGGCAGTAGCGGGAAGTAACTTCATACAAGCGGCTATCCCACGATTTGATGGTCATTATGACCATTGGAGCATGCTGATGGAGAATCTCTTGAAGTTTAAGGAGTACTGGAGTCTTGAAGAAAGTGGGATCAAGCAATATTCTAACGAAACTGTCTTAACTGATGTCCAAACCAAAGCTCTAGAAGAACAGAAGCTGAAATACTTGAATACTAAGAATTATCTATTTCAAGCTATAGATCGAGCCATACTAAAGACAATTTTGAAGAAAGACTTAGCAAAAGACATTTGGGATTCGATGAAGAAGTACCGAGGCACGACTAGGGTCAAGCCTGCACAGTTGCAGGCTCTTTGTAAAGAGTTTGAACTACTCCACATGAAGGTGGGAGAATCAGTCAATGACTATTTTGCAAGAACACGGACAGTGGCTAATAAGATGAGAATTCACGGAGAACATATGGGAGATATGGTGGTCATTGAGAAGATTTTGAGATTAATGACGCCTAAGTATGATTATGTGGTTTGCTCTATTGAGGAATCAAATAAGATAGATGATCTTTCGATTGATGAATTGTAGAGCAATTTGCTTGTGAATGAGCAAAGAATTATGGGCCATGTAATGGAAGAACAAGCCTTGAAAGTAAGTATGGAGAATCACTCACCTGGACGAGGTTGAGGATGAGGAAGATATAGAAGACGTGGAAGAGGAAAAGGAATAATTGACAAGGCCACTGTCGAGTGCTACAATTGTCATGAACTGGGACATTTTGCTTATGAATGCCCTCAAAGGAGGACACCAAGGAAAATTTCACTGTAGTTGAAGAAGAATGTTGCTTATGTCTTATGTGAACTTAAAAGATGATTACTCCAACAAATTATGATATCTTGATTCTAGTTGCAGTAACCACGTGAGTGGGGTTAAAGAGTTGTTTTCAAATCTTGATGAAACATTCAGAGAAAAAGTGAAACTGGGGAAAAATTCCAGTTTAGGTGTCAAAGGAAAAGGAGACATCAAGATTGAAGTGAATAGAGTTGTGCACTATATCTCTGGAGTGTTTTATGTTCTAGATTTGAAGAGCAATCTCATCAGCCTTGACCAATTGCAAGAAAAGGGTTTGTTGTTCTCATGCAAAAGAATGCATGTTAAATTTATCATCCTGAGAAGGGTTTAATTATGAAAGTTGAGATGGCATCGAATCGTATGTTTCTACTGCAAGCAAAACACTCATGTGATAGTGCAAAATGCCTCAAATCTAACATTCAAGATGATAGTTGGTTGTGGCACTATAGGTATGGACATTTGAATTTCATTGGATCAAAGACCTTGAAGTAGAAGGACATGGTGACTGGACTACCTCTGCTAGAACCATCCTCAAAGGTTTGTGAAGAATGTATGATCGGAAAGCAACATCGTGAAAAATTTCCTCAGAAGAGCACTTGGAGGGTCTCTCATATACTTCAGCTGGTTCACTCGGATATTTGTGGACCTATTAAACCCATTTCCAATAGCGACAATCATAACCTTTATTGAAGATTTTAGTCAAAAGACTTCGGTGTATTTTTTTATTTGAGAAGTCTGAAGCTATAACCTATTTTAAGAAGTTTAAAGCTACCGTTGAGAAAGAAACGGGGGTGTTCATTAAAGCATTTCGTACTGATCGTGGAGGAGAGTCCACTTCACAAGAATTTAACATTTTTTGTGAAGTGAATGGTATACATAGGCAGTTAAGTTTAGCTTATACACCACAACAAAATGGTGTTTCAGAGAGGAAAAATCACACCATTATGGATGTGGTACGCTACATGTTTGCAAGGATGAAGTGCCTAAAAAAATTTGGCCGGAAGCAGTGAATTGGAGTGTTCACATTCTAAATAGATGCTCAACAGTTGTTGTGAAGGAAGTCACTCTAGAAGAGGCATGGAGTGGGAACATACCAAGGGTTGCTAATTTCAACATATTTGGTTGCTTAGCATATGCTCATGTGAATGATAATCTAAAGAGCAAACTTGATGACAAGAGCATACAACGTGTCATGCTCGAAATTAGTTGTCTCCTTTCAAATCCATTTTTGGAGTCTTGATTCTGATCTAATAATTGAGACAATTGAAAATGGTATTTCCTTGTTCCAAGATCCTTTATCTTTGCCTTGAATCATTGGGTTTAGACATTACTTCAGTGATCTTTAATCGTTTTAAAAAATGGTAGCAACAAACCCCTTTTTGTGTCTATGAAAGAATCATACGGACAATTGATTCTTGCATGATACACTTTTGATCGAAAGAGTTTACCAATTCAAAAAGATTTTCCTTTTGCATTGAAAAATTGTTCGAATCAGATCTTTCAATTTCGATATCAAAAATATACTTATGAAGTTTGTTCCAACGTATTAATTGGTATTAACCCTAGACTGTAATACCCAAGATGTCAAAGGTATGTTTCCAACTCAAAATAGTCCTTTGGATGTTAATTCTATGTTAAAAAGCATAAAATCTAACTATGAGCAAAATTGTCAATTCATTTGGAACGGTATGAATCAATTATCCATAAAAAGGTATTCGGGGCAAAGTAGTCATTTTACTTATGGATAAGCATTGCAAAAAGTCAAGGATGTGTAGGCTTAATGGCATTAATTAAGTAATAATTATGTCTAGTGCCAAATGACTAAATTGCCCTTATATGAGAAATTAAGGACTTATGAGTTAGATAATTAAAATAGTTGGGCCAATAAGGTAATTACATGTTATAGGGGAGATGAAAATGAAAATTCAATATATTTTATCCATAAATTTCGTTCAAGAAGGAACCATTTTCTTCAACGTTTCACCATTTTCTCTCAAATTCCACCATAACTTCTCTAATCCAAGTTTTCTCTCTCTAGAGATCAAAGAAGATCGGCCTACTTTCCTTCAAGGGAGCAAGAATTGTGGGGAAATTTCTTCAAAAGGTAAGGAAGAACCTCCCACGACTTTAGGGATTATGCTAGGGTTTGTAGATTTTAATGAAACCTTAAATTAAGGCTTTAAGGCATAGAATTAGTTGATGTAAAGTGTAGTTGAACTCATTAATGTTATCTATTGCCTTGAATTCATTATACATGAAGTTATTGCCATTTATGTTTTATGAGTTGTTATATTTAATTGAAGAAAATGAAGTATTGATGTTGATTGTGGCAAAACTTGTATTGGAGGCCACATGGTGTTGAATGGTTGCTATTAGAAGTGTTAATGTGTTGTTTGCATTAATTTACAATGTTATAGCAATGATATATGATCATGGGAATGAGGTTTTACACTTCTTTGAAGATGTTAAAGACTATTAAGGGGAGGTTTAGTTGATCCATAAGTTGACATATTTGTTAATTGTCAATAGAAGTTGATATGGCATATTTTAATATGAAAAATTCGGATTTGGTAAGTTTAGGGGTTATGTTAAATATGCTTTAGTATTTCGACCATAACTTGAGTTATAAAAATAGAAATGAAATTATTCTTGAAGCATCAGAAAGTTAAGACATAGCCCTATAACTTTTGTGTTTAGGCCAAGAGCCAATCCATTTGAGAAATGGATAGAAAATGGTCTGAAGAATAAACTTTTGGTTATTAAAGTTTAAGATTTAACATAATTAATTCTTATGACTATGAATTGATTATTAATGTATTGTTGTAATTAAGTCATGTACTAATGTTTACCCATTAGTTAGATGATCTTTGAAAGATATACATGGTCATGGATGCGAATGCATGATTAATGTTATGAAATGGCATGAAGATGCAATGTAATATATGTTTTAAGATGATGAATGTGAGCAAGACGTAATGTAAATGAATTGATAATCCATAGATGAATCAAAAGTATTAAGCTCACAAAAACATGTATTTACATGCCATAAGATGTTAGAGATGCATATAGACATGATGGAAAACATGGAAGCATATCCTCGTATACCGGTTGAGGAAAGATGAATATATGCTTTATATGCTAAATAACGCATAAGCATGCTTCCCGATGATATGAGCTCCAGATGAATTTGAGGCTAGATAATATTAAGTGCTTAAGATGCTAAGAAAAGTTTGATCGGCTAGACGTTACATGATTCATATGCATTTAGTTGCATTACATGAGTTATGATGTTATTTACATTATGAGATTATTTGTACTCATGTTAAATGATATTTAGATGTTATGTCGTGACATGTGATGTGTGCGCACTATGTTTACATACTTGCTTGTATGTGTACACTTGATGTTTTATATGGCCATGGGATAAAATGATGAAAAGTATATGAATTAGTAAGAAAAGGGAAGCATACCTAGATGTAGAAGATAAGTGGTGTTTGTCACGCCCACGGCCCCACATAGGAGTTCCTCGCGGTACCCACATAGGTACGTGACTCACAAAGTACTATCCCCCCCCCCCCCCCCCCCCCGCCCCCCCCCCCCCCCCCCCCCCCCCCCCCTTAAGGGATTTCTTTCGCCTCCCTCACCACTCAAACCCAAGACCAAGGGGCTATAGTCATCTGGGAAGCATGGTGAGTACCATCAGGCCAGCTTACAACTCGTTCCTCAGACATGAATTCTCTGGATTCCCATTGAGCGATATTCAGAGGGTACTTAATTGGGGAGGGGTTTTACATAGACCCTTACCCCCAAGAAATGAATAAATACTTTCTACTCGAGCTCCATCATATACTATTTACATTACAACCCAACAAAAAATGAGGGTTGTAGTAGACCTGAACAAAGGATGTTGAGGCAAGAGGTCATTCATTCCTAGATAATAGAAAATAGAAAATAGTGGATGGAAAAAAAATCCACAGCTGATCATGTCGTTCAAGTCGCATGTTGCTTTCTACCACATTGTTTCAAATGAAATTTGACCATAACATTTCCCTAGTTTCGAACCAGTATTTAATTGAGCCAATTATGGAATTATGAATAGTCATTGTTGCAGTCAATACACATTACTGTTGACTTCTATAGGAAATGAATAAGTAATTTAAGCCTCAGTTAGGAAGAAAATGGCTTAGTAAGAATTCAATTTAACCTTCTATTTTGTTGTATGATTGCAATACTTTGTTTATTTACAAATAAAAAATAACATGAATAAAAAAAATGGAACGTGAGTTGCATCTTCAAATGATTCGATAGAATAGATTCAACAATCTTAACATCTTCGAGTCCCAAGGACCCGTAAAAAACATTCAAATTATTTTAAAAAAAAAATTCCTAGCCCAACATCACAATTTAAATACATTTTTACTAAGGATTATATTTGATCATCATAAGAGAGATCAAATTGAGAATTTCCATAACTATCAGATTAGACTAAACAATTTTCATTGGAAGGAATTATTGATATTCAATGTTAAATATTTAAGAGCAAGGTAAAGGCTCACAAATCCTTTTCAAAAAAAGCGAAAGAACGCTATCAATGAAATATAAGGATATCAATCCATGCATATAAATATTTCATCAATTTATAATTTATGCGTGGTTTATTTTGCTTGAACTGAAGGTTGGCTAATCTTTCCCTAAAGTTGAAAATGAAAATAAAGTAAATAAGATGTATGAATCATCCTCATCTCAATTGTTATTACATAGATTTAACTTACTCATCAGAGACAAATACCAAATACCTAAAAATGAAGGATAAAGAAAATATATTAACCATTAAATATGGAACTTGATTATTTGGTAATGAAATCTAGACAAGACAGATATTCAAATTGATATCTTCGATCGCTCACTAACTCTTATCCACTCTCACTCTCAATTCATTCTGGGGGGATAATGAATCATGAATAAAAAAACGATCCTTTTTTCTTGGATGCTAGGCTATTGTGTCTAAAATACAAAGCCAAAAAGATCCAGATTAAGTCATTAACTAGTCTTAAGAGACTTAATCCCATTGATTGAATTCAATCAGTAACAATAGTACCTTCTTGTTTAGAATTCATAAATAAAAGGAGAATAATTGGACTATCTTATTAAAAAAAGATAGGGAATACTGAGGAGTCCAAGGCTTACATGCTGTATAATCTAGTTACTAAAAAGATTGTAATCAGACGAGATGTGTCTTTGATGAAGAGAAATGTTGGGATTGGATAAATGGAGGAAAAAAGATTTTTGTTGCTTTTGATCCCATTGAAAAAAATAAAATAAAAAAAACATAGCTGAAGACATCATATCAGGAACATCAAAGTGCTTCATCAAAAAATGAGTCTTCAACAGACAAAGAGTCAGAAAATGAGTCATTTGAAGACAACTCAAATGAGCATGAACTAGAGAGCCAAGATTAAGGAGAACTCTAGCATGGTTGATAGATTATATGAGTGGTGATGAGTTATTTGATGATGGAAATTCTGCTCAACTTGCTTTATTTGTTGACAATGATCCAATCACCTTTAATGATGCTGTGAGAAGCTCAAAATGGAGGAAGGCCATGGATTCATAAATTGCAGCAATTGAGAAAAACAATACTTGGGAACTTGCTGATTTGCTTGTAGGGGAAAAAACCATTGGAGTGAAATGGATATACAAAACAATGCTCAAAGAAAATGGAAAGATAGACAAGCACAAAGCCAAATTGGTGGTTAAGGGCTACACACAAAAGTATGGAGTAGACTATGCAGAAGTGTTTGCACCTATAGTAAGACACGATACAATTCGGTTGGTGATATCCTTGGTGACTCAAAACAGCTGGCCTATCTACCAACTTGACATAAAATTAGCTTTGCTGCGTGGAGAACTGAATGAGTAGGTGTTTGTAGATCAACCTTCAGGATATGTATAGAAGGGAAAAGGGAAGAAGGTATTTAAATTAAAAAGGGCTTTATATGGACTGAAACAAGCTCCTAGAGCTTAGAACAGTTGTATAGAAACTTACTTCTCGAAGACGGGTTTTAAGAAGTGTTAAGAGGTTCCAAATAGGCAACTGCAATTCTTTCCAAACTCCGATTGTTCCAAGAACCAAGCTCACCAAAGATGTTGATGGGATAAATGTTGATAGCACTCAGTTCAAACAGATTGTGGGGAGCTTAACGTATTTAACAGCCACACGACCTGATTTAATGTTTGTAGTAAGCCTCATTAGTAGATTTATGGAGTCACCTACAAAGCTACATTTCCAAGCAACAAAAAGAGCTATGCGTTATCTAAAGGGGACTACCGATTTTAGACTGATCTATAAAAGAAAATCAAAAGCAATTTTGGTGGGATATAGTGATAGTGACAATGGTCATGACTTAGAGGATTGAAATAGTACTTTAGGGTATGCTTTTATGTTCAGTTCAGCAACTATGGCTTGGTTATCAAGAAAGCAACATGTGGTCACTCTATCAACTACTGAAGCAGAGTTTATAGCTACAACTTCGTGTGCATGTCAAGCAGTTTGGATGAGGAGTTTACTTGAAGAGTTATGTTGTCCTCAACTTGAAGGTACTCAAATTTTCCGTGATAATAGCTCAATAATTAAGTTGTCCAAGAAATCTGTGATGCATGGGAGGAGCAAGCACATAGATATTTGATTTCATTTTCTTCGTGATCTCACCAAGAAAGGAGTAGTAAAGCTGGGTCATTGCAAAAGTCAAGAGCAGATTGTTGATATTCACAAAACCATTAAAATTGGAAGCTTTCCTAAAGATGTGCAATCTGCTTGGAGTTTGTTCAAGTTCATGTGTAAAACTGAATACTTAATCTGATTCAATTTAAGGGAGGATGTGAAGATATTAGTTTCAGTAGTTTGTCTGTTTTAGTCGAATAATGCATTTTCTTGAGGAAACTAGATTAGTGTTTGAACAAGTCTTTGTGTTTGACCGTTTCCTTAGAAGAATCCCATCAAATTATGAGTTGTTAGTCATAGGTTTATCTTTTTGTTTTTCCAACGTTGTAAAGGCTGTTTAAGCCATGTTTCTCCTTCATTGAAAGCAAGGCATTCTCTCAAAGCAGAAACATTTGGTTATCTTACAAGTTTCATTTTTTATTTCTATTTTAATTTTTTTTAATATAAGTCAACATTTGTTTATTTTTTAATTTTTTAATATAAATAACAAAATTATTTAAACTTACATTATTATAGGACATTTACATTTGGGATGTGATATTTTTTAACTTAAATTTTTTACTTAAATTGTTGACAAAAATTTTCAATGGTTGATCAATTACAATCCAATGGTTTAAGAATTGATGAGATAACAATAAACATAACCACCCCAACTTTCATATCTTATTCGTTAGATTGCAACAAATCCATGGCTATGAATTTGTATTCAAATTTATGATTTATCCATAATCTTACCACTTTTTACTTCAATTTATATAGTTTTAGTCTTTTGATTTTTTTTTTTTTAATTATTACTTATTTTCATATACAATCACGTTATAGAAAAAGTCAAGTTTCGTAATTTAAATCTAAACACGGAAAATTTTTAGATAACACATTAATCAAATTATCTCATATGCACATATTCATAATAAGTATAATTTTATATTAAATAGTAAATATGGTCTAAAAGTTATTTATTTAAAAAGCTTTAAATATGTGGAACAATCAAGTGGCGGGAATCGGCTGTTAAAAAACGGTGCTAGTGGTTAGAAATTTTTTTGGCTTACTATTGTAAGTAATTGATCTACCATACGCAGCAGAAAACAAAAATCTAATTAGTAAATCAATTACCTTTCTTTGTCTAGATCCGAGTATGGATAATACCGTTTACATGTTTATAAACAAAAATATGCATAAAGTAAATCCATTCAAGGATTAGAATACTTACGTATGTTTGGAGGCTCCTTCGAATATCTCTGATTTCAGACAGGAATACTATTCATGGTTATTGTTCACGGTCTACTATTCACGTGATTTTTCTCCAATCGATCCAAAGTAGGATCGCACTCACGGAAGTCCACACGAAGATAATCCGCAGAACCCTTGATTATTTTGCTAGAACAATCAAGGGTTTCAAGAATCAAGAAAGAAGAACAAGAAAAGTTTTCTTCTTGAGAGAGAAAGAGAGAGAGAGATAGGGTGACTAGGGTTTGAATTGAATGAATAATTCCCTTATGTTTTAATTTTAAGTTGCACTTATATAGTGCAACAATTAAAACCCTATTCCACTTAGGAATAGTCATGGGCTCCAACCCTAGTTTACCCTTGCAACCAAACACACCCTCTATGGTATTTTAATTAATTAATTATTATTATATTTAAAATCAATTAATATATAATAATATATTAACATTTAATTAATAATAATAATTCATTTAAATATATACAGAGATATATTTAAATATAATCTTACTAATTTAATTTTAATATTAAAATTAAATACAGGCAACAACCTCAGCAAATTTAATTGCACTGTGAGATTACCAAAATACCCTTTCATCCTAAAAGACGAAAATACCCTTCTCACAAATTGATTCTTAAATTATCTTCTAAGTGTGTGACCCATAGGCTCCTTATCATATCGGCAGTGTGTAGTATCGCGATAAACACCAATTAATCGTCTCACTACACACAGATCAAGATTGACCTCTAGCAAGGCATCATGGCCACCCGATAGATTCAGATTCAGCGAAACCACAGCCTGTCAATGGTATGGTTACCGTGCAATCAAATCCTTTCATCAATTGTTATCTCATCGAAACTGAGGTACATAAATATTGTCAACCTCAGATATCCTCGACATGTTTGTATTCAGTTATTGGACCAATGACAGGAATATTAAATTGGATTGAGCATCAACTCAATCCCACTGTGGCCACAGATTTAGTGTCATTGCCATTTGCTAAATTACCCAGTGAGATAACTTCTCCCGTACCCAGGAGTGATGAATCCTTTGTCGATCCACCATAGTCTCGATACATTTCTCAATGTAGCCAATCACTATAGTATTGATAGCTCTGAATAGAACTACGTTGGGCTAGTGTCAAACTACACCAATTGGTGCACAAGGCGCTCTAGTGATCTCAAGTCTAAGGATCACATGCACCACCATCTGTTAGAGGATTTATTCCATAGACACTGGGGTTACCATCTATATGAAATCCTCTAGTGGGTCTATCCAGTGAACTTGCCTCTAGCAATCACCCATGCGTTGCACTAGGTTGTCGGCAAACAACCTTGACAAATGAGATCAATCACTGCCTTTCGACAGGGTCGTTCAACATTATGATAGCCTTACCGTATTATCTATGTCCTTGGTCAGAATAATACTAGGGCTACGGACGTTTCTAGAATGGCCACCATATGTGATCATAGGATTCTCACTATCAAGATTTGAAACACTTGATACCCTCGTCACGGTTCTACCATCCTAAGGATATATATCAATACATATAATATGATTTACATGATATAGTAGAATATGCCTTTTATTGATAAATAAACATTTATTATAGAGTCAATTTTACAATAATTGATTGGTTCCAAGGCACCTACTCTAACAACTATGGTGGTTGGAAATTTAAAAATCATACTAGGCCTGACAAGGCCCAATAACAAAATAAACAAGTTATGGCCCAAGGCCTTAGCCCAATTCTAGTTAGGCCTACGCTTAAATCTACCTTGCGAACTGCCTTCTCTATGAGTTGGGCTATAATGCAAGTTAAGCTAAGTTAGGTCAAGCCCACTAGCCCACAGTAGTCCATGAATAAGAAACATAATCCTATTCTGTTTCCTCTTTTGTCAAGATCCTGGATCTCATTCATAATGTTAAGCTTAACCTAATAAAGGAAAAAGATCTTATCTTCTTCCTATCTATGACTCCTTTAACTATTAGGACTCAAAATCTTACTAGAATTTGAACCTCTTGGCTTCACTATATAAGCAGGGGAAAACCCCCTCATTATTTATTCAAAAATCACCATTCAGCCCCATATTCTTGCTCTTAAACTATCACATTAGTCCAGTGCTACCCAAGCTTCCAAAACCTTCATTGCTATATCTACAGGTCCACCAGGCTATTAGTGGCTCGCTTCACAAGATTCGATCCTCACAATTGTAACCATAGATTTTATCGTCTATAGTTTGATGCCCACCGTGAGGCCCTGATAGTCATCTGATTCAAAATGACTTGCTCAATCCATTCCTTAACTTCCATCCAGCCATCATGACCAGTAACACCGAAACCCCAATGCCTGATGTTATGGCTCGAATCGCGACCTTCACCGCACTTGTGCAAGAAAACAACGACAAATACCAAGCCCTGGAAGAACAAAACGCTGCCATACGCGCTGAGAACCAAGCCCTCCAAGATAAGGTAACCCAATTCTACTCTTTAGATTGTCTTTGAATGAGCATTATGCATCTTCTTCTCGGCTTCCCATTCACCCTAGATAACTATTTTCCTCCTCGGATCATGGTACCCTCACAGATCCATCCACCCGCTTGGCTCCAACCACCATACCCTTGGCCGAGCCGACTTGACCTGTGACAACAACACCCCACCCACTATTCACCTAGCTATCGAAGTGGTCCCCCAAACTACCCCACTCTAATAGCCAGACACCTATCCCACCATCCCATAGACACATCACCTTCATCTGATCGTCGGTGCCACTCATCAACCGTCTCAACTCGACTCACCATACACATCAACCCTAATGTATTCCCCAACTCTTAAACAACCTATGTAACCTCGTGCCTATGCCTCTGGAACAAACTTGGACAAGCAGCTAGTGTAAAACCCCTCTCCAATCAAGTATCCTCTGAATACCCCTCAATGAGAATCCAGGGGATACATGTTTGGAGAACGAGTTGTATTTAGAAAAACTTGTGTAAGGATAATAATAATAATATCCAAAACATTCATATAAGATGTCATGCAGGATCCAAACTTATAATTTCAAAAACTTTAAGAATTTATCTAGAAATTACACAATCAAAACATATTTATAGGGTGGAAGCTTCCAAAGGTGTTTCACAAACATTTATCATTTACATTATTTACATCAAGATAAAAACATCAAGATGACAATAAATCATCTCCCCTCACATGTAGCCCCATTGTCTCTAGCATCCTTTGCTTCTGGTCTACCTGCAAAGTAATCAATAATGAAAGGGTGAGCACTAATCGCTTAGTAAGGAATGATCCATTTCATTCTAAATGTGCTATTTGACCTTTATTTAAACATATTTGTTAACACACCACTTATCTTTTACATCTAGGTATACTTCCCTTTTCTTACTAATTCATATACTTTACATCATTTTATCCCATGGCTATATAAACATCAATGTGTACACATACAAATAAGTATGTAAACATAGTACACACACATTACATGTCATGATATAACATCTAAATATCATCTAACATGAGTATAAATCATCTCATGATGTAAATAACATCATAACTCATGTAATGCAACTAAATGCATATGAACCATTTAATGTCTAGCCGATCAGACTTTTTTTAGCGTCTTAAGCACATCATATCATCTAGCCTCAAATTCATCTAGAGCTCATATCATCGGGAGGCATGCTTACATGTTATTTAGTATCTAAAGTATATATTCATCTTTCCTCAACCAGTATACGAGGATATGCTTACGCCTTTTCCATCATGACTATATGCATCTCTAACATCTTATGGCATGTAAATACATGTTTTAGTGAGCTTAATACTTTTGATTCATCTATGGATTATCAATCTATTTACATTACCTCTTGCTCACATTCATCATCTTAAAACATGTATTACATTGCATCTTCATGCAATTTCATAACATTAATCATGCATTCACATCATGACTATGTATATCTTTCAAAGATCATCTAACTAATGGGTAAACATTAGTACATGACTTAATCACATCAATATATAATCAATTCATAATCATAAGAATTAATTATGTTAAATCTTAAACTTTAATAACTAGAAGCTTATTCTTCGGGCCATTTTCCATCCATTTCCTAAATGAGTTTGCTCTTGGCGTAAACATAAAAGTTATAGGGCTATGTCTTAACTTTCTAGTTCTTCAAGAATCATCTCATTTCAATTTCTATAACTCAAGTCATGATCAGAATACTAAGGCATGTTTAACATAACCCCTAAACTTACGACATCTGAATTTTTCATATTAAACTATGCCACATCAATTCCTATTGACAATTAACCAATAGGTCAACTTATGGATCAAATAAGCCTCCCCTTAATAGTCTTTAACATCTTAAAGGGAGTGTAAAATCTCATTCCCATAATCATCCATTATTGCTATAACATTGTAAGCTAATGTAAACAACACATCAACACTTCTAATAGCAACCATTCAACACCATGTGGCCTCCAATACTACAAGTTTTCCATAATCAACATCAGTACTTCATTTTCTTCAATTAAGCATAACAACTCATAAAACATAAATGGCAATAACTTCATGTATAATGAATTCAAGCAATAAATAAAATTAATGAGTTCAACTACACTTGCCATCAACTAATTCTATGTCTCAAAGCCTTAATTTAAGGTTTCATTAAAATCTACAAACCCTAGCATAATCCCTAAAGTCATGGGAGATTCTTCCTTACCTTTTTAAAGAATTCCCCCACCAAATCCTTTGCCTTTATCTTCTTTTACACCTTAATCCTACATATATAACATTATACCTCAACATCTATCTCAAGTCTTCAAATCACATCAAAACTAGGGTTTTTATCCTTACCTTAAACCCTTCAATTTGAAGATCCAAGGCTCCCATCTTGTTCTCCTTGAAAAATTATGCAAAGCTCCTTTAAAACTTAGAGAGAGAAAGCTTGTTTCATGGAAGATTTGAGAGAAAATGGAAGAAAGGTTGAAGAAATGATATCTCTCTCGGGTTGAACGGATTTCCTCTCATTTATAGGGAAATATTTCATTAATTTTCCAAATTATACTATTGGCCTAAATATTTTAATTGTATAACTCATAAGTCCTTAATTCTTCATATAAGGGCATTTTGGTCATTTGGCACTAAACATAATTATTACTTAATTAATGCCATTAATTGCAACTAAGCCTACTCATCCTTGACTTTTGCAATGCTTATCCATAGGAAAAATGACTATTTTTCCACTAATACCCTTTTATGGATAATTAATTCATATCGTTCCAAATGAATTGACTATTTTACCCTTAGTTAGATTTTATGCTTTTTAACATAAAATTAACATCTAAAGGACTATTTTGAGTTGGGAACATACCTTTGACATCTTGGGTATTACAGCTAGCCAAGATGGAAGCCATTATCCAACATATACCAAGCGTACCTGCACCCCTCAAGAAGAGCCAACCCCAAAGTTATGCTAATTTTGTTAAAGTAGATGCGCTAGAGTCAATCAACTATTGTAAAATTGACTCTTTGTAATAATGTTTATTAATCAATAAAAGGCAATATCTACTATATCATGTAAATCATAATTGTATGTATCGATATATGTCCTTACGGTGGTAAAACCTTGACGAGGGTATGAAGTGTTTCAAATCTTGATAGTGAGAACCCTATGATCACATATGATGGCCATTCTAGAAATATCTGTAGCCCTAGTATTATTCTGACCAAGGACACAAATAATATGGTAAAACTATCATAGTGTTGAATGACCCTGTCGAAAGATAGTGACTGATCTCACTTGTCAATGTTGTTTGCTGACAACCTGGTGCAACACACGGGTGCTTCCTGTAGGCAAGTTCATTGGATAGACCCACTGGAGGATTTCATATGGATGGTAACCCTAGTGTCTATGGAACAAATCCTCTAACGAGTGGTGGTGCATGTGATCCTTAGACTCGAGATCACCAGAGTTCCTTGTGCACCGATTGGTGAAGTTTGACACTAGCCCAATGTAGTTCTATTCAGAGCTATCAATACGGTAGTGATTGGCTGCATCGAGGAGTGTATCAAGACTATGGTGGATCAACAAAGGATTCATCACTCCCGGGTACGAGAGAAGTTATCTCATGGTGCAATTAAGTGAATGACAATGACACTAAATCTGTGGTCACAGTGGGATTGAGTTTTTGCTCAATCCAATTTATTATTCCAGTCATTGGTCCAGTAACTGAATACAAAGATATCGAGGATATCTGAGGTTGACACTATTTTTGTACCTTAGCCTCAGTGAGATAATGTATGATGAAAGGATTTGATTGCATAAAAACCATATTGTAATGTCTTACTAGGCAAGTATTCATTAAGTATCCTATAGAGAGAATTAAGAGAATTTGCTAGTTTAAAAGGGGTGTTCGTCAAAAATTTTCATCTTTAATCCAGTTATAACATACTATTACACAAAGATTATTTCTCACATATATAAATCAACATTAAATTCTTCACTGAGACAGTGTGTGCAATCCTCTCGCCAGCTTGACATCTCCTGACCACTGCAATTTAATACCTGCAAAAATAAGGAAAGCAACGGGGTGAGCTATATATGCTCAGTAAGTAAACCAAATTTAATTATGCTCTTACTCCATTGTCCCCGTTTCCGCGGTACTACTTCTAAATTTCTGCTTGCTTTCTCTGTTTATTCTCGGGCATACTACTTAGCAGTCTTCCATTTTTCTCAAATCTTTCTAAATCCTTCTAGGGTTGTGCTATTCTTTATCATTTTATTTCTCTTCTCTACTAGATTATAACTTTCTGTTTCTTTCTCTACTCAACAAATCACTAAGTTTTCTTGCTATTTGTCATGTTTCTAATTTCTGTTCTTTTCTAGCATGTATCTAATTTATGTTCTTTTCTTGTATATCTCTAATTTCTTTTCTATTCTCGTAGGCTTGTATTTTCTTTTCTTCTCTATTCTCATGGATTTCTATTTTTTTTTTTTCTTCCTTATTCTCATGGGCTTTTATTTTCTTTTTCTTGGCTAGTCAAACACGCAATAATAAATATACTATTTAATCTATGCATAAATGCATAAGATGCAATGCACATGAACTGTCTGATGCATATGCATGATCATATTTGTATTCTTTCTGAAATTTTTTTTCTAATTCTTTCTAAAATTCTTTCTGTTTTCAAATTCTTATTCTATTTTTCTTTCTTTCTATTTTTTGTATCTTATTCTATTTTTCTTTCTTTCTGAAACTCTTTCTGTTTTCTATTTCTTATTCTATTTTTCTTTCTTTTTAAAACTCTTTCTGTTTTCTATTCTGATTCGCCGATCGGACTAGGCTGAGGCATGAATTTGGAACCCTGGCCATGTGAGCGTATTTTGAAATTCTTTCTGGGTACAGTCCTCATCCACATGCACTTCTAGCGGACTGTACAATTTTATTTTCTATTCTAAGGCCGCTCACTGATGGCGGCGTGCATGTGGGAAACTTCTACATCTCTGTCGCCACTAGCTAACGCAGCGAATGCTCACAGGTTCCCCATCGCAACAGCCCTCTGAAAACATGCTTTGTAAATCTGCACAATAACTAGCTAGACATTTCCAATAATTATAAAATTTCTGAAATATATGCTATGCTATGTCATGCATTTATATGTTGTCTATGCATAATCTCAAAATATGTGTCTGACTCTGGCATGTATTCTATTAATTCTAAGGCTTTTATTTCTATACTTTTCTGGAAAGCCCAAAGTTCTATTCTACTGACACGCTTAAATTAAACATTTTCTATTTTATTCTTTATTTCTGAATTCTATGCATTGTGTGTACCTACGCGATTCTATAATTTCTACATAATTCTATAAATCTTCAATTCTATCATGCTATGCAAAATGTACACGTACACAAGTACATTAGCTCTCACAAATTCTACTCTTCTATAATTATATTAGTGAGATATTAAAACGGCACAATTCAACTAGGGAATGAATTCTACATTTCGGGCAATCTAATTTCTTCTATAAAAATCTATGCCACAACTTAGGTATTAAGTCTACTAACTTGCCCAATTATACTACTAGTTTTTCTCAAACTTATATGTCATATAACCATGTCATTAAACAACTCTCTAAGATTTTTCTAATGTAACAAACATGCTGATGAGAATGCAAAATATCATATTTTCCTGTCCTTAATGTTTAGTCTTTTATACGTATTTGTCGCCTAAATGTACTCATTATTATTCTATTTTGATTTAGGATGCAAATGGAGGTGTTAATTGCAAAACGGAACTAATTAAGTGAATTCGGACAGTTTCGACATTGTTTCGTAATCTGGGCATAACTCTCTCATCCGAGCTACGATTGAGATGATTCAAAATGTCGTGGAACACTAAGAAATTTATCTACAACTTTTATGTTTTGAGTTTGAAGATATAATCACTGTATCAAGGCTGTAATCGAGCTTGAAGTTGACGCATCTGCACTGGACGTCCTGGAGCATTCTGCCTTGTCATGTAAATCAATTGGGGCAGTTTATTATTGGAAGATTTGAGGACATGTGGCACGCAAGTTACAGCTCAGAATCACCACTTTCCTATTTTATTTTAGGACTTTATCTTATTTTCAATTAATCAGAATCAAATTAGGATTAATGTTATTTTAGGATTTTAGAATATTTCTTTTAGGAGATTTAGTGGGATTCAAATACTTAGAACTGGATTTTTGTTAAAGGGGGGATCAGATTAGGGTTTTTGAGGGGGACCACGCCTCTTTCTTCTATTCTCTGCAATTTTCTCTTTTGAGTTTTGATTATGGCCATGAGCGGCTAAAACTTTTGTAACTTGGTCGTCGGAAACGGAGACCTCGGAATCAACCAACTGTGAGATCTAATCTATTTTATTTTAGTGTTCAATTTTCATGTTTGATTATTGAATGTTATTCTGTGCATATCTTCATGATTGATGCATTTAATTACTAGGAAGCCTACTAGTGTATTATTTGTTGCAATCTACTGCTAAGTTTGATATCAAATCCGTAATTGTTTGATCCCTCTAACTTGTGAAGCAATTAGGGTTAATAATTTGCTGCGTCAGGAATTAGTAATCTTAAGAAGAACATTCAACTAAATTAAATACAACCGCTTGTGTTTGTGTTGTTTAGCTTCATCGATTTCTCTAATTCTTAAGGCTGCCATTAGATTAAATCTTTAGCGCTTGTCTAGGGTTGTTTAATGGTAAGATTAATTAAGATCGCTTGTTTCCTAATTAATTACAATTAAGGAGAGATAGGAAAATAGTTCCAACGGTGAATATTCAAAGTAAGAATTGATTTACTTTTGCATCAATGATCAGTTGTAAGATTCCGATGGTGGATGTTGACGGAGACCAAGTTTCGTTATTTTGATTGATTTTCGATTTAAATTGCTTTTGTTTTCCTGAGATTGTTTTCTGTTTTTACTCAAAACCCCCCAGCCTTGTTCACATCATTGAAAATTTGGCTAGACACTCTTCGTGGGATCGACCCTTGCTTACCCTATTTACAGTTCAGTAGTTAGGTTAGGAAGGTTTTTAATCTTGGTTGCCTACGACAGCACACCACATGCCTTGTACAACTTTCTAAAAAATCTTAATGCCATAAATTTGCATTCTCTTACATGACCATCAACTTCAATTATTATACATGCCCTTCTTTCTTCTTTTCTTTTGGCTACACTCTATACATTAATCTATATTTCCATATTAATCATTGTGAATTCAATCTAACATATGGCACAACATATATACTTTGGCTAAAGTCTAATTTCTTTCTAACATTCTTAACTAAACTTTTGGCCAAGCTATTTCTTTGATGTTTCTTTTGATATCTATACTTGGGAAAACTTTTCTATTCTTTATGCAATAAAATCACTTATTGCATATTGTTTGTAATTAATCTCAAAACAAGAAACAACAATATACTCATTTGGCCAAGCCATTATTTGGATAATCTTTCTAAATTCAAGTACACAAACTTGAGAATTTATTATGGCATATTGATATGTCATGACATACTTCTACCATTATCTACTATCAACAATGCCATATAAAAGTAACAATTTAACATACAACTCCTTTCGAACACTTTCCCAAGGCCATAAGTTTCACAATTTCTAATTCAATAACTAAAATATAATGTGCTATTCAAGAAATACTAAAGGTTCAAGTAACTTGAATTCATGCACTAAAAACCATTTATCTCATTGAGCTAACATGACCAAGTTATTTTCTAAATTTTGGCATAACAAAATGCACTCTTGACTACTAAAATTTACACTTGGTTAAGCCCAACATAATCTTTCTACTCCAATTCTTGCCTTTCTCTAACCATTTCTTCAATAGGATTTAATCAACTCATGCATGCATTTCTCTTTGGATTTTCATCAAACAATTTATATGCACATGCAAAAACTTAGTTAGCCACACTTCCACATCTCTCTAAATCCACCAAAATTTGAGCAAAAAACTCACTACCTTTAGCTTTAAACTTGGCCAGTTTCAACAATTCTCAACACTTAAAAATTTCATTGCTAATTCTTCCATATTTCATCCAAATCACCACATATTCAAGCACTACTTCTCATAGCTGGAAATTTACACATTATTCAACATCAAAACAGCCAATAATTCCTACAATACAATCACATACAAACATACAAGAATCAATCTACACAATTATTTCTCAAATCAAGACTAAAATTGGGTTTACTTACCTTGAATTTGTGCACCACTAATGATATAACCCCCCATTTGCTAAAATTCTCTTCCTCTTGAACCTTTGGATGCTTTAGGATTGAAAATCTACAAAAAGTTAAGCTGAATCCTATGAATTCTCTTTCAAATTTGGAGAAGAAATTTGAGAGAAAAAGGGGTGAGGGGTGGCGTGTACAAGGGATAGAATGGCTAGGGTTTAGTTTATCGCAACCTTATATATATATATATATATATATATGCCCTTGCACTTTTATGATAATTCCATTATGTCATACGTGCATTTACCGATATACCCTCACTTTCAATGGATTTAGCACATGTTCTTGGTCATTTTCACTCCCCACTTTTTCATCTAGTTGTGAGTGAAAAGACAATTTTACCCTTATTCTTTAATTTCTTTCTATTACTTTACAAACACGTATTTATCTCAGCATCACATCACGTGTATTGTCCATAACCTTTCAACCACTCTATTATCATGGCTACCACACTTAATACATTATATTTATCATACCCACTTTTCACTTGAACATTTGATTCTATGTGAAATGACCATTTTGCCCCTATTGAAACTTTTATGGAATTCCTCTATAAAACTAGTTAAATATATTCACTATGACTATAAAATAATCCCTACCATATTTCTGAATGTAGCAATTACACATATTGTTGATAGGTAGCTATTTGGCTGAATTCGAATCTATCGGGTGGCTATGATGCCTTGCTAGGGGCCAATCTTGGTCTGTATGTAGTGAGACGATTAATTGGTGTCAATCACGATACTACTCATTGCTGATATGATAAGAAGCCTATGGGTCACACACTTAGAAGACAGTTTAAGGATGGTGAATTTTTGGAAGGGTATATTCGTCTTTTAGATGAATAGGCATATTGGTAATTTTGCTATGTAATTAAATTTACTAAGGTTGTAGACTATGTCCAATTTTATTATTGGAGTAATTTAGCAAAATTATAAATTTAATTATTAGAGTTAATATTAATATTTAAACTAAATAATTAAATTGGGTTAAAAGACAATTCCACCTAAAGTTTGGGTTGTTGCTAAACTTGAGGGGTGGAAGGGATATTTGCCTCATTATATAAATGAAGCAAAATTAGGTTTATTCAACCTAATTTCATTCTTGGCCGTGGAGAGTTTTTAAGAGAATTTTCTATTCTTTTTCTCTACACTCAATCTTCCAAAGTTAGATTCCTTAAAGCCAAGAATTAATTCTAGCAAAATTAATTTTTGGTCATTGGTGTACTGTCTTTGTGTGGATAATGTGAGTTCAATTCCATTCTCGAATCGATAGCGAATCACATTTAGAGACATTAACGGAGCCTCCAATCACAGGTATAATTGAATCCTTGTACGGATTTTTATTATTTCAATTTAAGCATGCAATTAATAAATAAATAAATAAATATATATATATATATATATATATATATATATATATATATATATATATATATATATATATATATATATATATATATATATATATATATATATATATATATGTATGTATGTATGTATGTATGTACTGTCTTCGTGTGACACGTGAGTTCGATTCCATTCTCGAATCGGTAGTGAATCACATTCAGAGACATGAATGGAGCCTCCAATCGTAGGTATAATCGAATCCTTGTATGGATTTTTATTATTTCAATTTAAGCAGGCAATTAATATATATATATCAGACTCTGATCTTAGCGAAATCAGAGTAATCGATGGGCGAGATTTTTTTTTTCTACTACCATCATTCGTCGATTACTTACAATGGTATCAAAGCCAAGTTTTGATTGTATATATTTTAATTATATTGTTTTGATTGACTGCCTAAATTGATTGTTAGAAGATGCATGTTTAGGTTTTTCAATCTGTTAAATTTGCTTAAATTGTTTAATGTATAAACTGGATTTGTTGAGGAATTCGCATTGGATCGATTTTGTATGACGCACGCATGAACAGTATTCTGAAATTATGATTTGCGCTGCGACACAATTATTCTACGCTGCGGCGTCGAGCTTAGTAAGCCTGGAATTCTGAAACATGCTGCGGCAAAATAAAACTTTGCCACGGCGTGATCGCGAGATATGTTGAGCAACCAGAACACGCAAATAGGCCACGACAACCAGAACGCACAAATAGGCTGCAGCGAAATAAAACTTCGCTGTAGCATGATTGTGTTACGAGATCGTAAAATTGCGCGATTTGAGCTGTGATGAAATAAAATTTCGCCATAGTGTGAAAGCGTCATAAAATCATGCAACACGTGATTTGGGTTGCGGTGTAATAAAACTACGTCATGGCTTGAAAAGGACGAACTAGCACGTCAAATCACAAAATTGCATGATCTCACCACAGCATAATAAAACTATGCCACAGTGTGAATGTGTCGTCAGAGCACGAGTTGCTAGATTTGCTCCTTGGCAGAATAAAACTTTGCCGCAGCGCATATTTGTTCCTACGCCGCACAATGGCATAATAAAACTATGTTGCAGCATGAATGTTATCGTAGCAATTTTACAATGCTAGACCAATGCATAATTCTGCAAATTCAAGAAGGTAATTTTATAAATCAACCCACCCAATTCAAAATTGATTGTTTTGAATGCATGCAACTTGTTTGAAAAATTGCATGGTGCCCGGTACATGAGCCTTAGACCTATGGTGAATGTTTTAAAATATATTTTTGGGTATGTATAATTATAAATATTTTAAATAGGGCCTGCGTGCCTTGTCTTTCTCCTGCATTCTCGATGTAAATTCTCTTCTCATCTTGTTCCCCTTGAATGTAACTCGAGGTTTCTATATTTATTGATGTAAAATTAGTGTAGAATTAATTTCACTGTAAATTTAGTATGATCTATTTTGTCATGTACTTGAAGATTGAGCAAGGACGAAACGATCACACTTGAAGACTCAAGATATTTATTACATGATCCCTAGGTGACCCACTGATCCCTCTAGGCTCGAGGAAATCAATTTTAGTCAGGCCATGTACCAACGCGTTTCCTTAATGCTTAGAATGCATGCTAAGGGTGTATGTTATGACTATAACATGCTAATAAAAATAAAACTGGTGAGATGTAAAATAAAACCCTCAAATAAAGTATATTAAGTCATACGTACGCCTTCCATCACCATGGGTTTAATCAAATAACTGTTTGTCGGAACCTTGTTTGCCAAAGCGAAGGGTACACTTCTACTAGTGGGAGGTTAAATTTCATTGGAGTTTTCCTTAATGGTGATGGGTTGACTTCAATGATCTATTTTGCTTGTTCACCAAAGTGAAGTTGATAAGCATATCGTAGGCATAGTAGAGAAGTACACTTGTTATGTGTATGTAGCGACGTGTAGTGTCCACTATACTGATACTAAGAATCACACTTGAGGACGATTGCTTTGGCTATTGAATCGCGTGATTGGTTTGTTCGCTTGTTCCTCATTTGAGGTTGGTAGTGGGAACTATCAACTAGTGTGGATTAAGTTTGTTTGCCTACCTAATTAACCCATTTTGGCTTGTTCGCAAAAGCAAAGGTTTGAAATGGGCTAGATGGGATCTCAGTTCACTAGGAAAGCCAATGGGCTTTCTTGAGTTAATAGTGAAGGCTATTGGCTTGAGGAAAATAGTGGGAGCGATTTTTAATAAAAGACCTTATTAAATAATAATAAACATTATAATGACTTTTACTTTTCTACATTTGTAGATTCACTAAAATGAGCAATAATAAACCTGCGATCGATAATCGATAATCGAACAGGAAAACAGGTTGGATGGATCCAATTTCTTAGACTGGTATCGAAATCTTTGCATTGTACTAAAGTCCGAAAAGAAATTGTATATCCTTGACAACCATTATATGGATGAGCCTAATCCTAATGCCACTCAGGAAGTAAAGGACACTTACCAAAAGTTCCTTGATGATGTTGATAATGTTTAATGCATTATGCTAGCATCGATGACACCTAAGCTACAAAAGCAACATGAGAATATGGACGTTGCTGACATGATTCTGCACCTCAAGGGGCTTTTTGAAAGAAATGCTCGTCATGAGAGGTATAAGGTGTCGAGCGCATTGTTTAGGAGTTGTATGACTGAGGGAGCCCAAGTTGGTCCTCATGTGCTCAAGATGATTAGGTACATAAAGAGGCTTGAGACTTTAGGGTTTGGTGTGGATGCAGACTTACAAGTGGATTTAATTTTGTGGTCACTTACTGATTCCTTTTCACCATTCATAATGAACTTCAATATGAACACGACAGTGAAATCCCTGTAAAAGCTTCTGAACATGCTAAAGACTATGGAGCAGGACATGAAAAAGTCCAAGCTTGTTTTACTAGTTGCTGCCAGTAAAGGAAAGGGAAAGGCCAAGGTCAATCCCAAGCCCAAGCCCAAGCCCAAAGGACAAGATGCTCTCAAGCCTGAGGGTGGCGTTGGAAAGGGTGGGAAGATAGTCTATTTCTAGTGTGGCAAGCCTGACCACTAGAGGAAGCACTGCAAGGCTTTCCTCGCTAACAAGAAGAAGTCAGACGCTTCGACTTTAGGTATGTACATGATTGAGATTAACTTCTCTCCTTCAACATCTTGGGTCATTGACACAAGATGTGGTACTCATATTTGTACTGATGTGCAGGGACTAAGGCAGAGTAGATTGCTTGCCAAGGGAGAAGTGGACCTACGAGTTGGAAATGGAGCACATGTGGCTACATTCGCTATAAGGACTTATTGTTTATCTTTGGGTACGGGCTTGTTATTGGAGCTTCATGATTGTTATTTCGAACCTTCTATTTCCAGAAGTATTATTTCAAAATCCATTTTGGATAATATAGGATATTATTTTGAGATTTCTAATGGATTGTTGTCCTTTAGTTTGAATGGTATTCTATTTGGAATTGCAAGGTTATATAACGGATTATATGTTCTTGATCTAAACAATAAAGATATTCTCAATGTTGAAACTAAGAAATCTAAACATAGCGATCAAAACCAAACATACCTATGCATTGTAGATTGGGTCATGTTAATCAAACCTGCATTGCAAAACTTCAAAGGGATGGAGTTTAGGACCCATTTGACTTCCAGTCATTTGAGGTGTGCAAGACATGCCTTTTAAGCAAGATGACCAAGTCGCCTTTCACAGGTCAAAGTGAAAGGGCTATTGAACTGTTAGGCATCATCCACAGTGATGTATGCGGTCCACTAACAGTTGAAGCTAGAGGTGGATATTCACACTTCATCACATTTACTGATGATTTTAGTAGATATGGCTATATCTACTTTATGAGACATAAATCTAAAGCCTTTGATAAATTCAAAGAATTTACGAATGAAGTACAAATATGTTGGGCAAAAGTATTAAAGCTCTTCGGTCGGATCGAGAAGGTGAATACTTGAGCTCAGGGTTTTATGAATACCTGAATGAATGTGGGATAGTATCACAACTCACCCCTCGGTATGGACCCCAACACAATGGAGTGTATGAGAGGAGGAATAAGACCTTACCTGACATGGTTAGGTCCATGATGAGTTTTAGTGATCTACCTGCATCATTATGGGGTTATGCCCTAGAGACTGTGACTCACGTACTGAACTATGTGCCGTCAAAGTATGTAGATAAGACTCCATATGAACTATGAAGTGGGCAAAAGCCCAACTTGTCTTATCTAAGGATTTGGGGCTTATGTCAAGAAATTGACTTTGAACAAGCTATGCCCGAAATCTTACAAAATTATATTTGTGGGGTATCCTAAGGAGACCAAAGGATACTAGTTCTACCATCTAGAAGATTGCAAAATTTTTATTGCTCGTATTGGTGTCTTCTTAGAAAAAGAATTTTTTCTAAGAAGTACTAGTGGGAGAAAAGTAAAACTCGATGAAGTTTTAGAACCACAAGATACATTAGGCGAAGGATGGGAAGGTATGCCACAAGAAGTGGTTGAACATCGTGAGGAGGTTACTCCACAATCTATGGATCAAAGTGAACCACCTCAAGTAGCACAGGAGCTACGTAGGTCTGAAAGAGTATGCCATGAACCCGAGAGATATGGTTTTCTCGTGATTCAACATGGTGACATATTGGTCTACCAAGACAATGAACCCAGAACCTACGAAGATGCTATATTGGATCTAGATTCTGTTAAATTGCTTGAAGCCATGAAATCTAAGATGGACTCCATGTACCATAACCAAGAATGGTCTCTGGTGGATCCACCTGAAGGGGTAAAACCCATAAGGTGTAAATGGGTCTTCAAGAAGAAGACTAACATGGATGGCAAGGTCCATACCTATAAGGCATGACTAGTTGCTGATGCGTTGTTTTGACAAACATGCATATGTGTAGCAAGTGCACTAGTCGCAACAAGTAATAGAATGATGAGTAGAGTATTGTTCCCACGAGGATTGCGTGTCAAGTACTAATTTTCCTAATTTGTATCAAGTTAGAGCAAACGAAAAATGGTTCGATTTGTGGGAGACAATTAACTTGAAATTAAAACAAAACTCACAACGTAGTTTAAAATCTAACTAGTGAAAGCAATATCAATTCAAGCAAAATATCAATTAAGACAAAGCGGTTAGGGTTTTGACTTCACTAGGATTTTATGAGTTAACCTACGATTTCTGTTACTTCTTCACTCACATGCAAGGATTATAAATCGAACACCCTAAAATGTAAAACATACCTTCTCAGGCTACGTTTTCCTACTTATCCCTATTAAGCTTCCGCACCCAACAAAATGAAGGTTAATAATTCCAAGTCTGTTAAACTAAATGGAATCCTAAATTGATTTCATGGATCTTTGAACCTATTATCTCTAGCGTTCAATCAATCAATGGTATTTACCCTAAGAGGCTAATACATGATTCACTTCTCGGTCTCATCATGCTCAACAATTAATTTCAATTAGAACAAGAGTAACTACATAATCCATGCAATAGAATGTAAAAGAAACATCAATTTATTGATTAGACATTAAAATCCCAATTACATCAAAACCCTAACCCAAAAGTGAGTTAGTTCATACTAAAATTAAAGCAAATCAAAATAAAAGCTTTAAACACAGAGTTCAACATGATGGAATAACGAAAAGAGAACAAAATCTTCCCTATTTGATGAATCCAAAGAGTTTCAATCTCCAATCTTCTCTTCTTTCTCTCAAAAGTGTCGAACCCATTAAAAAATAACTAAATTTACAAAACTGCCCTCCGCTTGTTTCTTTGCTTGAATCTTCAATCTTTGTGATCTCCAATAGGAACAAGCTTCACAGTGCTTCGAATCCACATCAGAATCTTCTCGAATCCTAAAATTCACTTGATTCTGGGTCTAGAAACTCAATTCCGCTCGGTTTTGCTCTAACTACACATTTTGGCATGAAACGTAAAATACATGAAATTAAGTAGCAATTCAGGCACAAATTTAAGACGAAGTATCCAAAATCCAGCCAAAAAGCATAAATAAAACAATATAATCCTAGGATTATCAGTTGCCATAGGTTTCAAACAAATCCATGGTATTGACTATGAAGAAACCTTTTCGCTGGTTGCCATGATTAAATCCATCTGATTTATGCTTGCGATTTTTATATATCATGACTATGAGATTTGGCAAATGGATGTCAAAATGGCTTTCCTGAATGGAAACCTTGAAGAGGATGTGTATATGACACAACCTGATGGTTTCATTCTTGATGGACAAGCTGATAAGATATGCAAGTTGCAGAGGTCCATTTATGGACTCAAGCAAACTTTAAGGAGCTAGAACATTCGTTTTGATGAAGTCGTAAAAGAATTCGATTTTATCAAGAATGAAGATGAGCCCTGTATTTACAAAAAGATAAGTGGGAGCGCAATGACATTCTAGGTTTGTATGTTGACGACATACTTTTGATTGGGAATGATATACCGAACTTGCAGTCGGTAAAGACTTGGCTATCCAAGTGCTTCTCCATGAAAGACTTAGAAGAAGCAGCCTACATCCTTGGAATAAAGATCTATCATGATAGATCGTGTAGGTTGCTTGGCCTAAGTCAGATTACATACACAGACAACGTATTGGAGAGATTTAGTATGGAAGAATCCAAGAAGGGATTTCTTCCGATGTCACATGGTGTCTATCTCTCTAAGGGTATGTGTCCTAAAACACACGATGAGTGAGATAGAATGAAGAGGATCCCATATGCATCAGCAATTGGATCTATCATGTATGCTATGTTGTGTACTCAGATTGATGTCTCATGTGCGTTAAGCACTTGTAGTAGACATCAATCGGATCCAAGTGAGCGTCATTGGATAGCTGTCAAGAACATCCTTAAGTACTTGAAAAGGACTAAGGATATGTTCTTGGTTTATGGAGGGGAAGATAAGCTCACTATAAGAGGATACAGTGATGCTAGTTTCCAAATGGATAAAGATGATTATCGCTCGCAATCCAGGTTTGTATTTTGTCTTAATAGGGGTGCAGTGAGCTAGAAGAGTGATGCGTTGTTACTACAACATGCAAATATAGCAAGTGCACTAGTAGCACAAAGTAATAAAGTGATGAGTAAGTATCGTTCCCACGAGGATTGTTTGCTAAGCACTGAATTTCCTATTAGTTTTGAAGTTGGAGAAACCGAAATTTGTTTGGATTTATGGGAGAATATAAGACTAAACTGAAAGCAAAATTTTCTAAATGTAAAAACAACTAGATTATGAAAGCAAGGTTTAACACAAGTGTAATATCAATTAAAGCAAACGATTAGGGTTTGACTTCATTCGGACTCTATGGATTAATTCTGTGGATTATGCTACTGTTACACTCACATGCATGGATTGTAAACAGAATTCCCTAAGTTGTAAAACATACCTTCTCAAGCTATGAATTCCTACTTTTCCCTATTAATCTTCCGCACCCAACAAATTAAAGACTAACAAATCCAAGTTCATTAAGCTAATGGAATCTTAGATTGGTTTCATTGTCTCTCAAATCTATCTCTAGCATTCAAAATAACAATGGTGATTATCCAAGAAGCTCAACATGACTCATTTCTCAATCTCATCATGTTCAACAAGTAAAATCAATAAAATTCGGAATAATCACACAATCTATGCAATAGAATATAAAAGCAACAATAATCAATTGATTAATCCATAAAAATCCGAATTACATCAAAACCCTAACCCAAAATGGGTTAGTTCATAACTAGATTAAAACAAACAGCAAGAAAAACAATAAATCTAGAAATCAACATATTGTAAAAACAAAGAAAAGAGTAGAGATCTCCCCTAGTCGAAGAATCCACAAGATTCAAGGTCAAATCTCTCCCAAATGTAAAAACTACTCTAATCTAGACGAAAACCAGACGAACCTAGACCAACCTATCTCAAAATGGCAAGGTTTTTCTTATATAGCTCGCCCAAAAGACTAAAACTTTCCTCAAATAAAACTGTTCATTTTGGAGAAAACAAAATTTCGCAGACTTCGCCGCGGCGAAAAAGGAATTTCGCTGCAGCGACGAACTAAACTAGAATCTCATGCTTAGCTGCTTTCGCCGCAGCGAAGAATAGACTTCGCCGCGGCGAACCTTCCTGAAAAGTTATGAGATTACAGAATTGCCCTCTTCTTGCTTTCTCCTTGAATCTTCGATCTTCGATGCTTTCTCACGGAAACAAGCTTCATATTGCTTCACTCTGCTTTGAAACTTTCCCCAATTCTGAGATCCGCTTACTTCTGAGTCCAGAAACTCCAATTCGCTCATTATTTGCTCAAAATGTCTGTTTTGGTCTAAAACATAAAATAAATAGAATTTAGTAGCAATTCAGGCATAAATGAGCTAAGAAGTATCTAAAATCCGGCCAAAAAGCCTAAATAAAACAGTATAATCCTCGGATTATCAAGTACCCCCAAACTAAAGACATGCTCATCCCCGAGCATCAGGTACAAAACACAAAGAAAGAAAAACAATCAAACAACCAAAACACAAAACAACGAAACAACAAAACTGAAAATGATAAGACAAAATTAGACTCATACTCAACACAATAACTGCCTAGAATTTATACAAATCTCAATAATTGCTAAAAAATTATTACTAGAAAACGGTCAACACTCCAAGAAGTTATAAGTTGCATCAATTATCTTTCTCTATTGGTTCCCGAGTAGGTGATCCCCACTTCAATCCACATTCTGACTTCCCAGATTATTTTATGTAGAAATGTAAAATTTATCAAATGGCGGCAGACTCCATAAGCCTAAGTATCAAACTACTCTACACTAATGAGGATTAGACATCGCTAAAGATCAAAAGGTCTTTACAGGCTTGTAACGTTAGGCTCGATTAGTGGGCTTCATAGAAAAGGAAAGGATAAACTAAGCAAGAAAACTTGGTTTCCTTTAAGCAAACAACACGACTTAAATCAACTTCCACTTTCTTCCTCAACCACCATTTAATAACCCTCAAGCTTGTGCACTTCTCATTTGTGCTACTGCAATGCAATTCTTAAAAGTGTTTTTTTTTTTTTTTTGCAATATCATACAATAACCAATTTGAGGTTAGTTGCCCCTCTTATTCTTCTTGCCCTTCTCACAACCCGCAAACTAATCTTTTAGTTTATTCACACAACTCTCCAAGCTCTTTGTGTTTGCATTAGGTTTAGAGTTCTCTTAAAAGTTGTGGATATGTTTAGGGCGAAAGGTTTTGGGCATTATTGGTTGCACAAAAAAACAAAAAAAAAGATATGACAACGATGATTTCATAANTTTGAAAACAACAATAACCAATTTGAGGTTAATTACCCCTCCTATTCTTCTTGCCCTTCTCACAACCCCCAAACTAATCTTTTAGTTTATTCACACAACTCTCCAAGCTCTTTGTGTTTGCATTAGGTTTAGAGTTCTCTTAAAGGTTGCGGACGTGTTTAGGGTGAAAGGTTGGGTATTATTGGTTGCACAAGAAAGATATGACAACGATGATTTCATAAGGCTCAAATGGGTAACTAGGGATAAAATCTATGGTCAGCTGGAAAGGCTCAAACGTTAAAAAAAAATGCCTAAATCACTTCCTTAATAATGTCTATTCCTAGAATTTCGCCTCAAGCACTTCTCAACTAGGTTCTAGAGTCCACCAACATTAACAAGACTTTACCTAATCACATAAAATGTTTCTAAACATGCCGAAATAATGAAAATGGTGGTTGAACCACTCAACAAACCTTAAGCTAAATTCAGTTAACCAACAAAAACTTGAAGCAATGCTTAACATTTTTCAACAATAACATCCCAACAATCATATTCTCATCATAGCCTTATGTAATTCATCATTGGCATACATGAAAAAACATGAAAACAACCAAACACAAATAAAAATAATTATTCAAATTTTTCCTACCCCCAAACTAAAGGCGACATTGTCCCCAATGTTGCATTATGCACAATTTAGGAATAGAAAAACAGAATTTACAAAGGTACGAGATAGTTCCCTGATTAATCTGTGAAGTCGAAGTTTCGCTCAACAGCATGCACACCCGTTCATTGGCTTTCTCATCACCATAATCTGTAAAACAATTGAAATGCTGTGGTGTCCACTGCGTTAGAAAAATTCACTTACTAATATGAAAATATTACAATCCTAATCTTGCCCTTACGACTACTAACAAATTCAAACAAAATTAAACAATCCAAACTAAAAGAAAATTAGTTCAATGTTCAAAATAAAATACAATGACAACTAAAATAAAGACAAATAAACTACAAAATAGGTGCTCCGGTTCATTCTTCAGCCTCCTCTTCTCCATCGGTGTCGTCATCTTCTGTGTCGGAGCCCATCCATTCCTCTGAATCCCAGTCTACCCATTGGAAGCTCGAAGTATCAAGGTTGAGCTTGGTGAAACAGCTGTGCTACATATCATACATCATTTAGGTCTGCTCTGCTAGCCAACCTTGACGTCGCTCCATCCGTTTCATCTTACCCAACATCTGTTGCATCAGCTCCTCTATTGTGGCTATGGAATTGGTTGATATGGTAGTGCCTTGTGTGGTTCTCTGTCGTTTTGTCTTGGATATTGATCCTTCACTTGGTGGACGTTCAAGATGCTTATGATAGTAGGCGGTGTCAAGCATTGGGGCAGCATGGATAAGTGGCTCATCATCCGTCTTATCGACTCCCGCTCGAGTGCATAGCTCTGTAATGGGAAGTGGAAAAGGGAAGTTCCCTCGCCCTGGTTTGGCTGCATGCTGGATATTAGTCAGGATAATGTTTCCCACATCCATTCTCTTTCTTATGGCAATGGAATAGAGCAACAATGCCTTCTCATAAGTCACTGTACTGTAGTGCGTCTCTGGCATCATCGTCGCACATACAAAGTACTACCATAACCTAGCCATCGGTGTCAAATTAGTTCCCTTAATGCTCTTCTTGCCCTTCTTCGAGTTCTCCCAAGGGGTACTGGTTTTGCTATGGCCTTAAGTATCACATCATCCTCAAACTGTGTCTTCCTAAATTCCTCATACTCATCACGGTCAATGTGAGGCAGGTTATAAAAGTCATTAATGACTTTTGCATCAAATGGCACATCGGTACCCCTCACAAACACATGCCCAAGATCACACTTACGGAGGTTGGCATAAAACTCTCTCACCATAGGCTCTACGGCTGCATGTGTAGGTTCACTCATAAACAAATTCCAACGTCTCCCTCGACTCCACTCAATAGAATGGCTCGAGGTCAATCCACGTTTAGCAATAAATCCTTTATCTTTCCTTTGGATTGCCCCTTCATATCATTTTCGAGCCTTGTCATTCACAAATCAGTTGTCCACCTTTTTTCCTTTTCCTTTACCCTTGGCTGGTGCTTTGAGAGGCATTTTCCCAACTACAAATCTAACTCAACAATTCAACTCTAAGCACCCTACTATCAACCACAATCAATCCTGCAAAAATACCAAAATTCCCAAAAGTTGCACCTAGACCCCCAAACTACGATTCTACCACACTTCACAAAACACTTCCAAATTGCAAACCCAAACTCCTCAACACCACACAATCCAAAATCCACACTTCTTCAATCAAAATAAAAGCACAACAACACTAAAAATCCATAACTCAGTCAACAATCAAAATTTCAGATCTAAAACTCTAAAACTCGAAATTGTGCAATTAAAAGCTTGGAGAACTCGAAATCTTACTAAAACTAAGAAGTATTCACCAACAATTTAGCCAAATTTGGCCTAGATCGCAAAATCCCCAAATTCTTGAACCCACAAATTTCTTCAATTTTTTGCAGAGATCTTTGCTAAAATGAGTTGTTTTGGTGTTTAGAGCAGTTAAGGAGTGAGGAAATGTGATGGGAAATCACTGGAAAAGCTCTGGATCGAAGATGGAAAAAATTGGCTGTCGGATGTGTTTGAAGTGTTTTGCAAAAAATGAAAAGTTGCGGTCTCTATTTATAAAAAGCAGGTTTCGCCACGGCGAAGAACAATTTTAGCCGCGGCGAAGTTCTTTATTCCTTTAAAATTTCACCAAAGTCGATGCAGCGGCGAAAATTTCCAGAGCCTACAGCGCCTTGGCGAAGAGAGTTCTTCGCCGCGACAAACTTTCCTTAGTTAAAATTCGCTTAACCCTTTCTGTCGTGGCGAAGAAACTTGTGTCGCCACGGCAAAAATTTCCAGAGAGAATGGCGCCTCAGGGAAGAACAATTTTGCCGCGACGAAGTTTGGGATTTTTCAACTTTCTTTTTGTGCAAAATGTTCTTCGCCGCGGCGAAAACTGGAAAATTTTCCTTTTTCGCCTTAGTTCGAAAATTCACCTGAAACACCCAAAAACACACAAAATCAAAATCATTCTAAATCATAAGAAAACTAAACAAATTCAAACAACAAACAAATATCAAACAAATGAAAACACTTGGGTTGACTCCTAAGAAGCGCTTGTTTATAGTCGAATTCTCAAGTCCTCATATCAATCCGAACTATCTAAATACATCAACTCCCAAGCATTGTCCTTGCACTGAGGCTTCAATTGTTGATGATTTTTGTCACGTGGGGCCTTTGTTGAGAGCTTAGCCACCCATTTCCATTCCTTGGTCATTCCTTTCATGGCTCGAACATTCTCATCGAAAGCTTTCCGCTTTCTTGACTTTCCCTCACCCCTTTTGAGCTAAGGTATCCGTCTTTTGTGAAGACACCTGCTCAGTTGTGGTCCATCTCAGAATGGTGTAAACATTTCCGGGTTGTGGTCCTCCTCCTTGAATTGCCTTGACTTGACCGTGCATCCTTTAATTGACGAATTAGGATCGTTCAGTTAGGAAGTTTCAATTGTTGATTGACCCACCGAGTCAATTTTGAAACATGACTCTCGCTTTGGTGAGACTTTTAGAGACTCAAGGACATTGAATGTCACTTCTTCATCTTGCATCCTCATGATCAACTTCCCCTCTTGAACATCAATTAAAGCTCTTCCAGTAGCCAGAAATGGTCGTCCCAGGATGAGAGGAATCTCCTTATCTTCTTCCATATCCAACACAAAGAAATCTGTCGGAAAAATAAATTTGTCCACCTTAACCAGCACATCTTCAACAATGCCCCTCGGATGCTTTATTGATCTATCTGCAAGTTGCAAGCATATGGTTGTCAACTTCACTTCACCAATTCCTAATTTCCTGAAAACAAAAAAAGGCATAAGGTTTATGCTTGCACCCAGATCACACAAAACCTTGTCAAATGTAATGTTCCCTATAACACAAGGGATAGTGAAACTCCCTGGATCTTTAAGTTTTGGTGGCAGCTTCTTCTATAAAATGGCACTACATTCCTCTGTGAGCATCACTGTTTCCGCATTATCCAACTTCCTTTTGTTTGATAAAATTTCCTTGAGAAATTTCATGTAGCTTGGCATCTGTTGTAATGCATCTGCAAAAGGAATGTTAATGTGCAATTTTTTAAATACATCAAGAAATTTAATGAACTACTTATCCTGTTTTTCTTTTTTGAGCCTCTGAGGGAAAGGTACAGGAGGTGTGTGATGTGCCAACTCTGGTGGTATCTCGGGGAATGGCAATTTCTCTTTCTTTTGTCTTTGCCTCTCTTCCCGCTTTGGTTTATCTTCCTTAGAACTGGTTGGTTTCTCTTCAACAATTATCTCTTCATCTACTTCCTCATCGGAATCTTCCCTTTCTTTTGGTGAGCTTCCTTCTCTCCCTGATTGTTCCACCTCTTCTAAAACTGTCCCACTTCTCAAAGTTATTGCATTCACTTGCTCATGTGGGTTAGTTACTGTGTACTTGGTAGGGAACCCTGTGGTCTCTCATTTAGCTTATCAGCCAATTGACTCACCTGTACTTCCAAGTTCTGAATGGACACTCCTTGGTTTCTGAAATTCGTCCTGGTCTCATTCATGAAACTTGTGGTCTCTTGCATAAACTTTCCAAACATGTCCTCCAGTTTTGTCATACTTTGCTCTCCTTGTTGATTGTTCACCCTTGCTTGGTTGTTTAGCATTGCTCTTTGGTTCCATTGATTGTTCTACTGATTCTGTTGATTCTGATTGCCCCAAGACAGGTTCGGATGATTCCTCCAACCAGGATTATATGTGTTGGAGTTCGGATTGTTCGGTTGCCTTTGATTTCCTACCAAGTAGTTAACCTACTCCGATGATGAAGACGCTAAAGCAAACGTGTTCCCCATTTGGCATTCACTGCTCATATAACCACCTGCACAAAATTCACAAATTAGTTAAGGAGCTTGAATAGAATTTACTTGCATACTTCCCAACTGTTTCTGAAGTGCTGTGAGTTGGGCTGAGATAGCCGTGTATGCATCAACTTCATGAAGACCCATAGATTTCTTCGGTTGCACCCTCTCATTAGGTCTTTGATAGTTGTTACTTGCTAAAACTTCAAGCAACTTATGAGCTTCTTCCGGTGTCTTATTTTTGCAATGCACCTCCCGATGCTGCATCTACCATGGTTTGCACATTAACCATCAATCCATTGTAAAACGTTTGGACTTGCATCCAAACTGGCAACCCATGGTGTGGACACCTCCTCAGTAATTCCTTGTATATTTCCCAAGCCTCATATAATGATTCAGACTCTTCTTGTAGAAACGATGTGATATCATTTGTCAGTTTTGCCGATTTTGCTGGAGGAAAGAATTTGGTCAGGAACTTCTGTGCTAAATCATTCCATGTTGTGATCGTTCCTGATGGTGGTGCCATTAACCATCCCTTAGCTTTATCCCTCAATGAAAACGGGAAAAGTCTCAATCTGATGGCGTCATCTGACACTCCGTTTGACTTGAAAGTTGGTGTGCTGTCATAGACACCCATAATTAAAACCCTAAAAATACACGTAGTAGTGTGAGTAGGGATCGTTCCCACGGAGAGTGTCTAGCCGACTTTTATGTTACGTGAACCAGTATGGGGGGGATTTGAGTAAAAACATAATCAATTTCAGGAAAAGAAATTCAACCTAAATTACCGAAATCAATCAAAATAACGAAACTTGGTCTAAGTCAACATCCACCATCAGAATCTTACAATCGATCATTGATGCAAAAATAAATCAATTCTTACTTTGAGTATTCACCGTTGGAACTATTTTCCTATCTCTCCTTATGTAACAACCTCTTTCTACTACCATATTCATAATATATATTAATAAAAAGACAGCATATTTATCAAAACAGTTGGGCCCAAAACTTTTTCTTTACTTAATAAATACATTCTTTACAAAGTACAACATCATTTGTACAAAAGACTCTCAAAAACGAAAACAGTGGACAGTGCAGCCAAGTCTCCCCGCTTGCCGACATCCATCCGACCAGGTCCTCACCTATGTCCTGTACAACAAAGAAAACAACGGAGTGAGCACAAAGATGCCCAGTAAGTAAAATCTCCTACTCTATAATCCCCGTGCATTACTCATCAATTCTTTTCGTACTCTTGTCATTTTTTTCTAATTCAAAATCTCATTTTCTTTCTTTTCTTTTCTTTCTATTCTATTCTTTTTCTCATTCTCATTCCGCTTTCTCATGGCAGAGACCGCTCTCTCTCATAGCGATTTGTATGCATTCCACTCTCTCATGGCGGAGACCGCTCTCATAGCGGTTTACATGCGTTCCGTATCGGACAACCTATTTTCTTTTCTTTTCTGTAGCACTTAATAATCATTTTATCCTCTAGTGCTAGTTCTTTCTTTCTCTTTATTCTAAGAGAATTGGTTCTTTTCTTTATCTCTATTCATAGAGTGTTTCTTTCTCATTTCTCATATTTATTTCTCAATTAAACATATGCATATGGATGGCTCATGCCTAAAATCTTTCTTATATGCATTCATGACATGCAAATATGCTATGTTGCATAAAGTAAGGTTCTCTACTTCTACTCATGCTTCTTTTAGGCATTTCATCAAATGATGTGTGTGCATACCTAAACTCTATTCTATCTTTTAATTATCCTTCTTTCTTAACCATTCGAAGTTGGAGTTCAACTCCTTTAAATCATCACACATCCTGCAAGGAAAACACACTTCAAATATTCTCCTCAAATTCTTCTAATTCTACCCATACTTCTACCAAAATTTAACAACACAATCCACCCTTCTCATGGTGGAAATTCTTTCATATAACAACATTGAACTCATTCATGAATTCATCAACTCATTTCAAACATAAAATTTCAAGCATGAATCATCTATAAAATCTCTACACATCATTCAATCAAGCAAATCACAACTTAGGGGGATTTACTTACCTTAGATACAAGTAGAATCCACTTAATCTCTCTACTCTTGATGGCTTGATACTTTCTCTTAAACCTTCAATACACAACTCAATAAGGATCCTACTCTTTCAACAATAAAAATTACCTCTAGAGTAAGGATTCTCACCTTTTAGTGCTTAGGATCAACTTGTATAAATTTCTAGTCAAAAGCTCTTCAAAGATCCTTGGAATTTGAATGAAAAAATTTGAGAGAAGTGAAGGATGAAGGAGGCGGTGGAGAAGAATCAATGAAAGGATTTCTAAAGCTAAACCCTTAATATCTCATATTTTCTCCACTCTTTCCCAAAATACCCTTGCTCTTTCTTCGAAATTCCATCTAAGACCTTTCATTCTTTGCAAAAACAACCCCATTCAAACTATTCTCCATGCAATTTCCTTACATTTCACTCCCCACTTTTCCTGCTAAAAAGGGGTAGAATGGTCATTGAGTCTCAAAAGGAAGAATTCTCTAAAACTCAGGGGGAACATTCAGCCGAGTCTTCGCTGCGGCGAAACTATTTTCTTCGCCCCGGCGAAAGCTCACAGCAGCTACACGGGGTTGTAGCACCTCATCGCCGTGGCGAAGATTCTTCTTCGCCCCGGCGAAGACTGTAACCTCAATATTTCGCCAAGTCTTACAAATTTTCAAGGCAATCACTCAACCAAACCAAGACACCCTTTCAACCAAGGGTAAACCAAGCAATATTAACAACATACAGACTCAAATGAGGATAAATCAACAAACATTCAAGCCATTCATCAAATCTTAACTACGTACCTCAAGTGGGGTGTTACACCTTAGTTGTAGTTAAGTAGGAAACAAGCGATCTAATTAATCTTACTACTAAACAACCCTAGACAAGCGCTAAAGATTTAATCTAGTGGCAGCCTTAAGACCTAGAGAGATCGATGAAGCTGAACAACACAAACACAAGCGGTTGTATTTAATTCAGTCATTTGTTCTTCTTAAGACTTAATAACTCCTGACACAGCAAACTCTTAAACCTTAATTACTTCACAAGTTAAAGGGATCAAACAATTATGGATTTAATATCTAACTTAGCAGTAGATTGCAACAAATAATAAACTAGTAGGCCTCCTAGTAATTAAACGCAACAATCATGATTGCAACAAATAATAAACTAGTAGGCCTCCTAGTAATTAAACGCAACAATCATGACAATATGCATAGAAGAACATCCAATACTCAAAACATAAATTGAACACTAAAAAATTAGATTAGATCTCACAGTTTTATTGATTTCGAGGTCTCCATTTCCTTCGACCAAGTTATGAAAATTAGCTACTCATGGCCATCACGAAAATCAAAAGAGAAAATTACAGAAGAGAGGAAGAGAGGCGTGTGTGATCTCTCTCAATCTGATCTCTCTCTCCTTTTAAACATATCCCATTCAAATCTTTTAATCCTACTAAATCTCTTAAAAATATTCTAATATCCTAAAATAACATTTATCCTAATCTGATTCTGATTAATTGAAAATAAAATAAAGTCCTAAAATAAAATAGGAAAGTTGTGTTTCCAGCTGTAATTTGCGTGCAACAGGTCTTTGAAACTTCCTGTAAAAATCTGCCTATTTGAATTACATGACAAAGCGGAATGTTCTAGAACGTCAGTAGTGCAGGTGCGTCAACTTGAAGCCCAATTCCAACCTTGATGCAGCGAGTATATCTCCAAACTCAAAACATGAAAGTTTTAGATCTCTTTATTAGGGTTCCATAACATTTTGAATCATCTCAATCAGAGCTCGGATGAGAGAATTATGCCCAGATTACGAAGCAATGTCAAAACTGTCTGAATTCACCAAATTAGTTCCGTTTTGCATTTAACACCTCCATTTGCATCCTAAATCAAAATAGAATATTAGTGAGTACATTTAGGCAACAAATAAGTATAAAAGACTAGACATTAAGAGGGTAAATATGACATTTTGCATTCTCATCAAAAGTATCGCAAATCTCCAAAAAAATTGGCAATGTGCAGATTTGGATATTCCTTCAAATCTCCCTTAAACTGTACAGACTGCTGAATCATTTGGATGATTGCCGGCTTTATCTCGAAGTTGTTGGCTTGTACCGTTGGTCTAGTTATGCTCGACCCACTGCCTTCAACTATGGGAATTGAGAATTCCCTTAATGTTCTATTTTCTGTCATCTCAACAACTATGATCTCTGGTTCAACTATAGCCTCTCGTTCTCTTCTCTCTCTATTAAGTCTTCTAGTCTGGATCAACAGGAACCACTGGCTGACGTCTCGCTCTTCGCATAAACTACATAGAAAGAGAGAAAAAGTGAGATCACAAACCAACAAAAAAGAACCACAAAAATTAAACTAACAAACACAGAAAAACAAAAATAAAACTCCAATCTAGCTAACATAAGAAAAACTCAATGTTAACACAAAAATCAATCCCGGCAACAGCGCCAAAAACTTGATGTGTTCTTACTACAACATGCAAATATAGCAAGTGCACTAGTCGGACAAAGTAATAAAGTGATGAGTGAGTATCATTCCCACGAGGATTGTTGCTAAGCACTGAAATTCCTATTAGTTTTGAAGTTGGAGAAACCGAAATTTGTTTGGATTTATGGGAGAATATAAGACTAAACTGAAAGCAAAATTTTCTAAATGTAAAAACAACTAGATTATGAAAGCAAGGTTTAACACAAGTGTAATATCAATTAAAGCAAACGATTAGGGTTTGACTTCATTCGGACTCTATGGATTAATTCTGTGGATTATGCTACTGTTACACTCACATGCATGGATTGTAAACCGAATTCCCTAAGTTGTAAAACATACCTTATCAGGCTATGAATTCCTACTTTTCCCTATTAATCTTCCGCACCCAACAAATTGAAGACTAACAAATCCAAGTTCATTAAGCTAATGGAATCTTAGATTGGTTTCATTGTCTCTCAAATCTATCTCTAGCATTCAAAATAACAATGGTGATTATCCAAGAAGCTCAACATGACTCATTTCTCAATCTCATCATGTTCAACAAGTAAAATCAATAAAATTCGGAATAATCACACAATCTATGCAATAGAATATAAAAGCAACAATAATCAATTGATTAATCCATAAAAATCTAAATTACATCAAAACCCTAACCCAAAATGGGTTAGTTCATAACTAGATTAACACAAACAGCAAGAAAAATAATAAATCCAGAAATCAACATATTGAAAAAACAGAGAAAAGAGTAGAGATCTCCCCTAGTCGAAGAATCCACAAGATTCAAGGTCAAATCTCTCCCAAATGTAAAAACTACTCTAATCTAGACGAAAACCAGACCAACCTAGACCAACCTGTCTCAAAATGGCAAGGTTTTTCTTATATAGCTCGCCCAACAGACCTAAAACTTTCCTCAAATAAAACTGTGCGTTTTGGAGAAAAAAAAATTTCACAGACTTCGCCGCGATGAAGAAGGAATTTCGCCGCGACGACGAACTAAACTGGAATCTCGTGCTCAGTTGCTTTCACCACGGCGAGCCTTCCTGAAAAGTTTTGAGATTACATAATTGCCCTCTGCTTGCTTTCTCCTTGAATCTTCAATCTTCGATGCTTTCTCATGGAAACAAGCTTCATAGTGCTTCACTCTACTTCGGACTTTCCCCAATTCTGAGATCCGCTTACTTCTGAGTCTAGAAACTCCAATTCGCTCATTATTCGCTCAAAATGTTCGTTTTGGCCTGAAACATAAAATAAATAGAATTAAGTAGCAATTCAGGCATAAACGAGCTAAGAAGTATCTAAAATCTAGCTAAAAAGCCTAAATAAGACAGTATAATCCTCGGATTATCAAAGAGCTCCAAGCAAAGCACTGTAGTGGACTCTACACTAGAGGCTAAGTATATCGCATTACCTGATGCGGCCAAGGAGGTAGTCTAGATTAAGAAGTTCATCACCAAACTTGATGTGGTCCCCACGATTGTTGATCCAATAGATATCTATTGCGACAACAATGGAGCAATAGCTCAAGCAAAGGAACTACAATCTCACTAGAAGTCCAAACACACACTCAGACGATTTCATCTCATCAGAGAAATGGTTTAGGAGAAAGATGTGTAGATTAGTAAAATGCATACTGATAACAATCTCGCCGATCCACTGACGAAGCCTCTGTCGCAACAGAAGCGTGAAAAACACTTAAGGTCATTCGAGATTAAATATATGAATGATTGGCTATAATGCAAGTGGGAGATTGTTATAGTAGGTACCCTAGAGCCAATAAATTATTGTAAAATTAACTCTTTGTAATAATGTTTATTAATCAATAAAAGACAATTTCTATTATATCGTGTAAATCATAATTGTATGTATTGATATATGTCCTTAGGAGGGTAGAACCGTGATGAGAGTATCAAGTGTTTCAAATCTTGATAGTGAGAACCCTATGATCACATATGGTGGCCATTCTAGAAATGTCCATAGCCCCGGTATTATTCTGACCAGGGACATAGATAATACGGTAAAGCTATCATAGTGTTGAATAACCCTATTGAAAGACAGTGACTAATCTCACTTGTCCAGGTTGTTTGCCGACAACCTGGTGCAACACATAGGTGCTTACTGTAGGCAAGTTCATTAGACATACCTAATAAAGGATTCCACATCGAAGGTAACCTCAGTGTCTATGGAATAAATCCTCTAAAAAATGGTGGTGCTTGTGATCCTTAAACTTGAGATCACCAGAGCGCCTTGTGCACTATTTGTTAGAGTAGATGCCCTAGAGCCAATCAATTATTGTGGAATTGACTCTTTGTAATAATGTTCATTAATCAATAATAAAAGGCATTTTATTCTATATCGCGTAAATCATTATTATTGCAATATGTATTGATATATGTCCTTAGAATGGTAGAACCGTGACGAGGGTATCAAGTGTTTCAAATCTTGATAGTGAGAACCCTATGAGCACATATGGTGGCCATTCTAGAAACGTCCGTAGCCCCAGTATTATTCTGAAGTAAGGGCACAGATAATACGGTAAGGCTATCATAGTGTTGAACGACCCTGTCGAAAGGCAGTGACTGATCTCACTTGTCAAGGTTGTTTGGTGACAACCTGGTGCAACACATGGGTGCTTGTTGTAGGCGGATATACCGCAGCAAGTTCACTGGACTGACCCACCAGAGGATTCCATATGGATGGTAACCCCAGTGTCTATGGAACAAATCCTCTAACGAATGGTGGTGCATGTGATCCTTAGACTTGAGATCACCGGAGCGCCTTGTGCACCGATTGGTACAGTTTGACACTAGCCTAACGCAGTTCTATTCAGAGCTGTCAGTACGGTGGTGATTGGCTATATCAAGGAGTGTATCAAGACTATGGTGGATTGACAAAGGATTCATCACTCCCGGGTACGGGAGAAGTTATCTCACGGCGCAATTCAGTATATGGCAATGACACTAAAACTGTGGCCACAGTGGGATTGAGTTGTTGCTCTATCCAGATTATAATACGGGTCATTGGTCCAGAAACTGAATATATAATATCGAGAGTAACCGAAGGTTGACACTATTTCTATGCCTTCGTCTCGTCGAGATAACGTATGATGAAAGGATCGTATTGTACGGTAACCATATCGTTGACAGGTAGCTACTTTGCTGAATCCGAATCTATCGGGTGGCCATGATGCCTTGCTAGGGGCCAATCTTGGTCTGTGTATTAGTGAGACGATTAATTGGTGTTAATCGCGATACTATACACTACCGGTATGATGAGGAGCCTATGGGTCACACACATAGAAGATAATTTAAGAGCCAAGAAGAAAGAAGGGCGTTTTCGTCTTTTTAGGCGAAAGGGTATTTTGGTAATTTCACAGTGCAATTAAATTTGCTGAGGTCGTAGCCTTTTTTTAAATTTGTTAAAAATTAAATAAGTGAAATTACGGTTAAATGTGTGTTCGCACATATTTAATTAAATCATCATTATTGTTAAATGTTAATTAAATATTAATTGATTTTAATTAAGATAATGATGAATTAAATTAAAATATCAAATTGGGAGTGTTTGGCAACATGGGGTGTTTGGGTTGGAGCCCAAGCCCATTCCATGTGGGAATAGGGCAACTTGGTTTGCCTATAAAAAGAATAGTGTGTGATTCATTCTTTAATTTTAAAAAAAAAAACAGCAGCCCCTTATACACTCTCTCACGCCAATCTCACTGTTTGATTGAAAAATCAAATACTGATCTTCTTCTTGATTTCTTAAGGCCAAGGAGGATCTAGCAAATCCCTCCTTGGTTCTTGGTGGTTGTCTTCGTGTGGACTTCTTGGTTCGATCCTACACTTGGATCGGTAGCAAACACATTCAGAGACAACATTGGTGGAGCCTCCAAACGTGGGTATAAATCTAAACCTTTGGATTTATTTTTCTACAGATTCATATTATGCATAAACTGTAAAATCTATGCCCTGATTTTGGGTTCTAAGGAACGATCCGTAGTTGTAAAATTTTTGTTTTCCGCTGCGCAACCGGGTCGTTTCCTAACACTATTGGTGTAGTTTAACACTGGCCCAACGTAGTTCTATTCAGAGTTATCAATATAGTAGTGATTGGCTACATCAAGGAGTGTATCAAAACTATGGTGGATCAACAAAACATTCATCACTCCCAGGTACGGGAGAAGATATCTCACAGCACAATTCAATGAATGGCAATGACACTAAATCTATGGCCACCGTGGGATTGAGTTGTTGCTCAATCTAATTTATTATTCCAATCATTGGTCTAGTAACCGAATACAAAGATATCGAGGATATCTAAGGTTGACACTATTTCTGTACCTCAGCCTCGATAAGATAACATATGATGAAAGGATTTGATTACATAATAACCATATTATTGATAGGTTGCTATTTTGCTGAATCTGAATCTATCGAGTGGCTATGATGCCTTTTTAGGGGCCAATCTTGGTCTATGTGTAGTGAGATGATTAATCGGTGTCAATCGCGATACTACTCACTACCGATATGATAAGGAGTCTACGGGTCACACACTTAGAAGACAGTTTAAGGATGGTGAATTTTTGGAATGGTATATTCATCTTTTACATGAATGGGCATATTGGTAATTTTGCTGTGTAATTAAATTTACTAAGGTTGTAGCCTATATCCAATTTTATTATTGGAGTAATTTAGCAAAATTATAAATTTAATTATTAGAGTTAATATTAATATTTAAACTAAATAATTAAATTGGGTTAATATGTAATTCTACCTAAAGTTTGGGTTGTTGCTAAACTTGAGGGGTGGAAGGGATATTTGCCTCATTATATAAATGAAGCAAAATTAGGTTTATTCAACTAATTCCATTCTTGGCCGAGGAGAGTTTTTAAGAGAATTTTTTTTCTCTTCTTTTTCTCTACACTCAATCTTCCAAAGTTTAGATTCCTTAAAGCCAAGAATTAATTCTAGCAAAATTAATTCTTGGTCATTGGCATATTGTCTTCATGTGGACAATGTGAGTTCGATTCCATTCTTGAATTGATAGAGAATCACATTTAGAGACATTGACGAAACCTCCAATCGCAGGAATAATCGAATCCTTGTATGGATTTTTATTATTTCAATTTAAGCATGTAATACATATATCAGACACTAATCTTGGCGAAATGAGAGTAGTCGAAGGGCGAATTTTTTTTGTTTTTCTACTGCCATCATTCGTCAATTACTTACAAATTCACCCTTTGTAGAGGCCATATCACTTGTAGAAATGCCGCGCAAATTCACCTTCACCAACATGAAGCTTTACGATGGAACCATCGACCCGAATGACCACATAGCCTCCTACAAACAAACAATGTTCACCGCCGCCATTCCTCGAGATCTTTGTGAAGCATGCATGTGCAAGAGTTTTGGCTCAAGCCTCGTGGGACCAACACTTCAATGGTATACCAGTCTCCCTAATAACTTCGTCGCGTCCTAAACCCAACTCACAAATACCTTCGTGGAGTAATTCGCTAGCAACAAAAAGCTCGAAAAGTTGTGTGGCGACCTTTACCAAATCTATCAACCTCGCAATGAGTTGCTCCAAAAGTACGTGGGACACTTCAACCATGAGAAAGTTTCCATTCCTTACTATAACCAAGAGACTATGGTAGATGCCTTCAGCAAGGGATGCCTCGCAGATGGTGAACTGTACAAAGAACTCACCACATTCAACTGCAATACAATGGAAGATGTGTTGGACCGTGCGTGGATAGAAATATGGTGGGAAGAAGACGAGATCCACAAAGCCAAGCTAAACACCGCCACCAAACATCATCACTATCGAGTTGAAAGATGGCTTGACATGCAACTAGCCAAGCCATATCAAATAAGGAAAGGTCCAATGCGAGATAATAGACACATTCAAGAACATCACTCAACTCGGCACAATGAAAGAGCATCTGATAGTCCCATAGATGCAAGATGCCTGACTTCAACTTGAACATTGAATCAGTAAAGGTAGTCTCGATGATGAAAGAATAGGAAAGGTTTTCATTACGAAGTTGAAGCATGTTGGTGTTAGGAAACGATCCGGTTACGTAGCNTCGCGTCCTAAACCCAACTCACAAATACCTTCGTGGAGTAATTCGCTAGCAACAAAAAGCTCGAAAAGTTGTGTGGCGACCTTTATCAAATATGTCAACCTCACAATGAGTCGCTCCAAAAGTACATGGGACACTTAAACCAAAAGAAAGTTTCCATTCCTTAATAAAACCAAAAGACTAAGGTAGATGCCTTCAGAAAGGGATGCCTCACAGATGGGGAACTATACAAAGAACTCACCACGTTCAACTGCAATACAATGGAAGATGTGTTGGCCCGTGCATGGGTAGAAATATGGTGGGAAAAAGACAAGGTCCACAGAGCCAAGCTAAACACCGCCACCGAACATCATCACTATCGAGTTGAAAGACGGCTTGACATGCAACCAGCCAAGCCATATCAAATAAGGAAAGGTCCAATGTGAGATAATAGACACATTCAAGAGCATCACTCAACTCGGCACAATGAAAGAGCATCCGATAGTCCTATAGATACAAGATGCCTGACTACAACTTGAACATCGAATCAGTAAAGGTAGTCGTAGTGATGAAAGAAATAGGAAAGGTTTTCAGATGGCCTACGAAGTTGAAGCATGTTGGGACCAAGTGAGACACAACCAAGTGGTGTGAGTTCCATGGGGATCACGGACATGTCACCGCCAAATGCATAGCCTTCCGTCTTGAAGTTATGGAGTTACTAAAAAGGGGTCACCTTCGAGACTTCCTAACAGATAATGGTAAGAACATCGTGGCAAACAAGGAGCACCAAATAACACCTCCACCAAAAGCACCACCCACTGATAGGATGTGCAGTGTAATCTCAGGCACATCAGAAGTAAGCGGTGTAACCTACTCCGCGGCAAAGTGCCATGCAAAATCCATAGCCAATCAAGTATACCACTTGACACAACAATCCTTGCAAAAACCAACAAATCTCACCATAGAGTTCGTTGAAGACGAAGCAACATCTCTCCATAATCCCCACCATAATGCTCTCATTATCACCTTCCAAATAGCCAACATTATCGTCAAAAGAATCCTTGTGGATCCCAGCTCCTCAGCCAACATTTTGTTCCTGGAGGCATTCAAAGTCATAGGCTCGGACAAGTCCAGCATCAACTACCGCCCTACACTCCTCAGGTTCAGTTTAGAGCAAAAGTACACCTTTGGAGGGATAGCTCTGCTGGTCTATGCCGAGGGAATCAACCTTCAAACCACCTTCATAATAGTGGACGCCCCATCTCCATATAACATCATAATGGGCAGGCCATGCGTCCACGGTATGCCTTTCATCCCTTCCACTTTCTACCAGACCATCAGATTCCCTACCAAATGGGGAATAAAGGAAATCAGGGGTGACCAAAAGGCTTCTAGAGACTATTATCAGAATGACCTCAAAACAAAGAGGGGGACTATGTAGCAATTATAGTCCCACCCGATTGGAGGAGCCGAGCCAGACCAACCCACTATGGAGGAGATGGACAAGGTCCAAATACACCCCGATCATCTAGATTGCAAACTCAAGTTGTGATATATCTTTGAGCCGACATATAAGAGAAGCTGGTGGACTTTCATAAGCTGAACCATGACTGTTTTGCTTGTTTCATGAAGATATGACGGGACTCAGCCCCAATGCTATTGTACACCAATTGAATGTCGACTTGGACCACCCCTCTGTGAAACAGAAGAGAAGGAAGTTTGCTCCTAAAAGAAACAAGGTGATCAACAAAGAAGTAGACAAGTTGTTGAGCAACGACTCAGTTTGAGAGGTTCATTACCCCGACTTGTTAGCAAACATAGTGATCATGAAGAAGAAGATCAGGAAGTGGAGAGTCTGCATCGATTTCACCAACCTAAACAAGGCTTACTTGGTTAGAGAGGTTTAGTACCTCAACTTGTTAGCAAACGTAGTGGTTGTGAAGAAGAAGAACGGGAAGTGAAGAGTCTGCATCTATTTCACTAACCTAAACAAGGCCAGCTCGGTTCGAGAGGTTCAATAACCCGACTGGTTAGCAAACATAGTGGTCATGAAGAAAAAGAATGGGAAGTGGAGAGTCTGCATCAATTTCACTTACCTAAATAAGGCCTACCCCAAGGATTCCTTTCCTCTCCCACACATAGACATGTTAGTGGATGTCATCATCGGTCATGAACTATTGAGCTTCATGGATGCCTTCTCAAGCTATAACTAGATATTGATGCACTTGGACGATCAAGAGAAGACCGCCTTCATCATTGAGAGAGGGTGCTACTACAAAGTGATGATGTTCGGCCTAAAGAATGTCGATGCCACCTAGTAGCGCCTTGTGAACAAAATGTTTGCCACCATATTGGGAGACTCTATGGAACTATATATCGATGATATGTTGGTGAAGTCTCTGATCGTCGAGCAACATCTTAACCACCTCAAACAAGCCTTTGAGGTGTTGTAAAAATACAACATGATGTTGAACCTAGCCAAATGCTCCTTCGGCATCTCATCCGATAAGTTCCTTAGCTATATGGTAACATAGCGTAGCATCGAAGCCAATCCTGATCAAATCAGGGCGGTCTTAGGCATTTCATCCCCTACTTGCATCAAAGATGTCCAACGCCTCACCGAAAGGGTTGTCGCATTGAGTTGATTCATATCTAAATCGGTAGAGAAGTGTTACCTCTTCTTCGTCGCCCTCAGGAAATCAAAGAATTTCGAATGGACTCCAACATGTGAAGAAGCACTGGCCTACTTTAAAAAAGTACTTAACATCGCCTCCTCTACTCTCTAAACCGAAAACAAGAGAATAGCTCTTCACCTACTTAGCTGTGTCAAAATTTTCCATCTCCACTGTACTGATCCGAGAGGGAAAGGAAGAGGAAGAGGAAGAAGGAAAGCAACTGTCGGTCTACTGTACCAGTAAGTCTCTACTCAATACCGAGACACGGTACAACCAACTGGAAAAACTGGCGCTCGCCCTAATCACCGTCGCACGAAAGCTAAGGTCGTACTTCTAATGCCACCCGATCACGGTCCTAACTTCTTACCCCTTCCAGAAGATACTTCACAAGCCATATCTCTTGGGTTGGCTCATTCAATGGGCAGTAGAGCTAAGCGAGTTTGAAGTCTCTACCAACCCTGCACCACAATCAAGTCCCAAGTGCTAGTTGACTTCATTGTAGATTTCACACCCAGCACTTCTGTTCAGGCGAAGAGAGAGCTCCTATGTTTGGGAAACCACACACCATTCAAGTAGACCTTATTAGTAGATGGTTTAAGCAACATCAATGGCAACAGCTTAGGACTGGTCCTCACCTCCCTAGAAGGGGATACTTTGCAACAATCCATACGGTATGGTTTCAAAGCAACAAACAACGAGGCCGAGTATGAGGCATTAATCGCTGGCCTCTTCCTTGCCAAAGAAATGGGGATTAAGAAGTTGGAAGTCAAGTCCTATTCACAACTGGTGGTGAGTTAGCTATAGGGCTCTTACCAAGCACGAGACGCCAAGATGACCTTGTACCTCAACTTAGCCAGAGAGATCCAGTCATCTTTCGAGGAGATCACCGTTACTCAAGTTCCAAGGATTGAGAACACACACACAAATGCCTTAGCAAACCTCGGCTTGGCTTTGAAAACTTTGCTACCAACATGTATCCCATTGGCACCAGCCATTAAGGTTAGCTCAGCCGAGGTCTCGCCAATTGATTCAGATGAATCATGGATAAACCCATCCTTCATTACTTGGAAAATGATGAACTACCAACAGACAAGAATGAGGTTCGACGGTTGAAAGCCAAGGCGGCTCGATTCACCATCCATGAGGGCCGCCTACTCAGGAGATCTTTTTCAAGACCATATCTCAAGTGCATCACCCCTAAGGAAGCAAAGTATGTACTCGCAAAACTCCACGAAGGCGAGTGTGGCAACCACGCCAGGGGGCATAGCCTCACCAGCAAGGCACTAACAGTTGGTTACTATTGGCCTACAATATGCTTTGACTCGGCTAAATACTTTAAGAATCACGATAGCTACCAACATTTTTCCAAGGTATCACATCTCCTTCCAAAACGACTCAACTCTATCTTCACCCCTTGGCCATTCATGAAGTGAGGGATGGACATTGTAGGCAACCTCCTGATAGCATGGGGCCAAAGAATGTACATGCTCGTAGTTACTGATTACTTCACCAAGTGGATAGAAGCAAAAGCCTTTGCCCAAGTCAAGGACCGCGAGGTAAAGAACTTCGTATGGAAGAATATCATATGTCGGTTCGGCTTACCAAAGGACACAGTCATTGACAGCGGCTCCCAATTTATTAGCTTTGGCTTCCAAGACTTCTGTAGAATATAGGTGATTACACTAAGCTTCTCCACACCATGCTACCCCTAAGCAAACGGGCAAGTCAAATCATCCAATAAAAACATCCTCCAAACGATGATGAAAATACTCCAAAAAGCCAAAGGAGCATGGGCAGATGAACTCCTTGGGTGCTATGGTCCTACCGCACCATGGCTTGGTCCTCCACAGGGGAAACTCCTTTCTCTCTAGCTTAAGATTCAAAAGCAATGATTTCAGCAAAAGTGTCGATCCCCTCGGCTCAACTCCAATGGATAGATGAAGACACCAACAGGCAACAGCTCTACCATAACCTTGACACCGCCGATGAGCTAAGAGACCAAGCCCTCACCTGCAACACCGCTATTAGCAAAAGATGGCTTGACATTACAACAAGAACGTCTAAACCAAGGTCTTCAAAGTTGGTGATTGGGTCTTACACCAAGTGTTTCAAAACATGAAGGAGATAGGAGTCGGTAAGCTCGGTCCCACTTGGGAAGGACCCTACATGATCACCAAGGTTGTTAGGAAATAAGCCTATCAATTGCAAACACTAGAGGGAAAGAACATCACCAACAGTTAGAACACCACCTATATCTAAAAGCCTATCACTTCTGATGGCACTTGGCTCTACTCTACCGCCTATAGAACTTAATAATTTTTTATAATGGGGGACAGGGTGGACTTGTCCACTCCCCCAATTTGTTTCGTATAAAGTCCACTCCAGGATTATTTTATTATTCAATAAAATCAGGCATTATCCAGAAAGTTTAAGTGTTTCAAGTATTTGTTTATGAAATATGCCTCAAAGGCTGTAAGGGTCATACCCTTCGCAAGGTGGAAATGGGATACCTTGAATGATTTTCGGAATGTGTCTCCACAGATGGCTTTGCCTCATATTCAACTCCACCAATACGCGACAATAGTTCATGTCCTCGTCTAGAATTGCAAGTATGGCACGACTCTTCTCCTCAGCAAGTAGGCCCGGCAATGCTCGGTTGTAAGACAAGTCTACAAAATAAGGAGCAATGAGATTTAGTACACCAGCTAAAATTAAAAATTCTAAGATCACTCACCTGTTACCTGCCAGAAGAAGGGGATCTCTTAGGCTCTGTTCTCCCCAAAAACCAGCTATCCTCTCACACAGAAGTATGAGTCTTTCCACTTCTTATCATAAGTCTTAAGCCTCATTACTAAATGTTTGCGACTCTGTCGCAGCATAAAAAGGTACCGACCCCTCTCCTTGTCCTGCATCTTAATGTAATAAGTAAAGAGCAAATCCACCACTCCAAACCCTATCCTCAACCTCGTGCATAAATACTCCAAGGTCAGCCATAATCTCCATCCATTCAACATCAGCAAACTGGGGGCAATCATATAATGGTTCAGCACCTCCCGTGGCACACATTAGTGCCATGTCAGCCAACAAGGGGTTAACCCATATTTGTCCAAATAAGAAAAGTATTCCTTCTTTTGGTTTGGACCACAAAACAAATCGGGAAAAACAACTTTATTCCCTAAGACCACTTAAGGATAATATAACAGATGTAAAAGGTCCTAAAAAGTTAGAGACAAAGATAAACAAATATCTTTTCTACTTTATCAGACATGCAATTTGTGCTGAATTGTAAATGTTTGAAGCGAGTGTGTAAACACAAACTATTGTACACACACATTTAAAACGAAATAAGCCAAGGCACAAGTCTAGCACCCAATGTGCATACAGACTGTTGTACACACACAAAACAAAAGAAATAAGCCAAATCATAAGATTGATAATCAGTGTGCACACATAACTCATAAGTTTGACAAATATGAATATTCCACATCTATGGTATAAATATTATGTCTTAATCCCAGAATATATATATATATATATATATATACACGTTAATATTCAGATCATTCTAAAGATCATATGAATAATATATCACTAATGGCGAAGATCGGAGTCTCGAGTAACAACATGACGAAAGTCATGCTTTGATTTTCTAGTATGGATTAGATCTAGATGTGATTTATTAATGGGGATAATAAAGACCAAAATAAAATGTGCGTTAAATAATAGTAATAAATAAATGATGACATGCTAACGAGGTCTTGGTCTTGACAATTTCATAACTCGTAAATTAATAATGCGAAGGCCAGTTGAATATAGACACTTAAATTGCAACGAAAGGGGTACCTCATGTGCTCGTCTACAGTTTTTAATTTAAACTCTATTAATCTTAGTTGTCGATGCAGTTGTTCTTGCTCCTTCCAATGAATAATCCATAAAGATAAGACTCAAATTAAGACTCTTATTTATTAATTATAATGGATAATACATAAGATAAGACTTAAGACTCGTATTAATAATTATTATAATTTGTTTTTAGTCATGTTTGCATGCATACTAATGACTCATTGAACAACCGATTACCTAATTGAATGTTAGGTCTGGAAGGGAAGTTAAATAAAGAGGAGATCTAAATTAAATTATTTAAATGCTATCTGTTAAAGCTTTTAATATAAATTTTAAACATTCATTATATAATTAATTCACCGAATTTAACAAATCAAAGCGATTGTTTGCAGTTTTCTGGACATGGTAGGTGGGAGTGGTTGAAAATCGCCAATACTTAAACTAATAAACAAGACTGGGAGATCGTGAATTTGACAGTCCTTTCTGGCTGCTGAACTCAACTATGTCTTATTTCTTTGGCAAAAGATCCCGTTAATAATATGTTTTTCCCCATGCGTGGCACGTGGGAACATAGAGATACAATTTATATTATATATTAATTGTTGGATAATAAACAAAACTCACATCATATCACAAAATGACCATGTATATATATACATGCATTTACAATAAGAAATATAAATGTTCTCTAACGAATGAAGCAATTCTTTCAACTTCTTCTTGAACCATTATTTGATACCATTAAATGAAATATTTATTCTTTACCTCTACTAGAATTAGCCTTTTCATTTCATAGAAAATTTATTCTTTCTAATTTACACGTAAAATGTTCAAACCTTATTATAAATTTAGGTAAAATTTGTTTCCTTATTTAAATACTCAAATAAAACAATTTTGAATTTTATCCTTTTCTTTTCCAATTACCAAATTTATTATTAGATATCTAATAAAAAATTGAATTGTAAAATATTCGCTTTTTAATTCTAAAATTGTTTTGATCAGCCGGGCAGTAAGAAAGATAACATCCTAGAAAAGTATCTTCAATTGTTTATTATATATACCTTCATCTAGTTAATATTGTGAAGTTAATCGTGATATTAGTTAGCAGAAATGCTCACAAAAATAATGTTATTATACTGTAAATTAAATAGCAGAATAGATGAAATTATTGAAACATATTTTCTCTCATTTCTTAACGAAAAATAAGAACGCATCCGTCGAAATTAAAATGGATTACATTACATGCATGCAAGCCACAGCAGCTGCAGGCAGCTTCAATTTGCATAATTATTCCAAATCAAACACGATAATCTTAAGTGAAAGCAAGGTAGTTAAGTCGGCTAATTAATCTTAATCAGAGGCGAAATCAATCTTGATACTACCAATGCTAACACCCGTTCCATATCTTGGCACCAAAGTCACCACCACAGTTTCATCATCATCGGCGTCCAAATCTTCCAACAAATCTGTAAGTCCCAATCTCAAACGAGTTTTCATCTTCTCGTGGTGCTTATGCTTGTGCGGTAAACTCACAAAGGTCCCTGCAAACTCAGTCGTGTCCGGCCCAGTCGGCACCTCATCTTCATCATTAATAAACACATCAAATTTCACTGCCATATTCTTCTCAAACTCAATGATGTCTATCACCAATACTTCCTCTTCATCTTCCTTCTGCTTCTTGCTCCTTGATTTCTTTGGCCTTTGAACCACCATGCTTATAGTTTTATCCAAAACTATAGGGAATTGGGTTGGGGTGACAAAGTTTGTCTTCAACGCAGCTGCATGTGCTACACCAATAGCCTTTTCCAATTTCTTGATTATTTTTTTAGGTTGTGGCTTAGTTTTTAGCCATGGATTGTCAACCTTTTGATAAACATATCCCAATTTTTTAGTATCAAGACAATCACGAACCTTGACTTTAACTGGTTTGGCGTTCTCATCATAGAAAATGAAACTGGCGTCAAGCCAATCTGAGTCTGTAAAATCTCTGCGCTTCCCTCCTAATATCTTCCAAACAGTCCACAATCGGTCAACGTTTGAGTGATGAGCGTAAAAGATAGGGTCTTTTCCTGCTGAGTAGAAATTCCCCATGTTCTCAGTATTTGGCTGTGAGCGATCACCAGTCCAAAAATGAACCAATCCATGTGCATTGTTCTCCAACGAACCAGCTCCTGGATCAGAATTGTCACCGGCGTGGTATGCACTTCCCATGAAAAGCTGAGGAGTCTTAGCATTAGACACCATTTGTCTGTACATCACCTTATAATTACTAGAAATTTGATCTGCATTTGACAAGTTTTCATCGGTACCATTAAAATCAAGATCGACCAGATTGGGTGGCTGGTGCTTTGCATCGCGTAGTGTATCGTAAAGTGGTGAACTAGTGTTTGCAAACATGGCAGGAATTGGCATGCCCTTAGCGGAATCCCAGTTCCAGAATGGCAAAGCAAAAGTTGGATCATCGATCAATTTTCCCAAAATCCTCTCAAAGAAATAAAGATAATATCTATGAAACGGGAAGAACAACCACGAGTTGTGAACTTGAAGTTCAAGATCTGGAAAGCCCACTTGGTGGTAAGCCCCATCGCAATAAGCGCAATGAACACTGGCTTGTTGCGTGAAGCTACGTGGGTCAGTGTCAGGAAGAGCTTTCATGAGCTTAATAGCCTTTTCGTATTTGGCTATGTATGCATCATCAGCTAAATGTGCGGCAGGCCTAACTCTGAAAGTATTGTATTTGGGGAACTTATAGTCTAGGATAGTTGCAGCGGTTGGTGGGCAACAATTTGTGGGTTTTGCACCTTCAGGTAAGTCAGCTTTCCCACATTTGGATAAATCTGGGGCTTCAATTGGAGCAGCCAGGGCAAAGGGATCAGAAGCGAGATTGGCCACACCATAGAGACCTCCAAGACTAACGAGGAGATCCCTTCTATCAAATTTGGCCTTGGAGGAAGTGTCTCCTTCACCATTTGTGGCTTCGCATGATATGGATGATTTTCTAATGGAATAGGGTCTACGCTTGCGAACAATAGAGAGTTGAGATGTCTTTTGAGAACAAGGAGAGAGAGAGGAAGTGAGTGTGATTGGAACGGTGGATGATAGAGAGAAAGGGGACGCCATGACCATGAAACTATGGCTGTTGTGATTAACGTGCTAGGGTATTCACTGTTTTATAATGAATTAGCGAAAAAATTTATTTTTTTATAAAATTACATAACTTACCATTTTATCTCTTTTTCTTTTTTCTTTTTTATATCTTCCTTCTAATTAATAAAACACATAAAGTTAATGTTAAGTTTAGTTAGTGTCATTTATAAGATATTAATTATTTAAGGTAGATTAAATTTAAACTACTAAAAATGCTTTGACAAAATAATTTAAAATCTTCAATAATGAGTCTCTTGAATATTCTAGATAAAACTTATAAATTTTTAAAAAGTTTCTGTCATTAGACATATTGTAATAATAGATACCTTAAAACTTGTAATATATAAAACAAAATGTTAACGAATAATTATAAAACTTACGATATGAAAATATAAAAAATTCATAGTTGAACAAAAAATTTGTTATGCCCCTAACTAACTCATTAAATTTCTTTTTCATAAAATATATACATTAAAAACAATCATATGTACTTAAGCAAACATTAAATTGTTAAGTTTTATCCTTCATATGATGTGACAATTGGCTTGCAAAACCAAACTTATATATTATAAAAGTAAAGATAGATTGATAAATACTTATGACTATTTTTTCTTATAAAAGTAATATGGTAACTTGTAATTGATTAATTCGTATTTGATTAGACGGGATCTATTATTAGTAGATAGGACTAATTACGAGTTGATACATCGTGTTTGTGAGAAAAAATTAATGAAAAGTGTTTATCAGCATAACTCATATTATAAATGATTTAGTAATGCATTTTGTAAACAAAAATAAACAAGAATCGTTATAGACAAATCCCGCATCAAGTGGACAATATCTTAATTATGTAAATAAATAAACCATGTGATGGCCAACTTGTTGAATGTTGATCCATAATGTTCTTGTACACAATTGCTCAGATTACTCGCCAGCTTCGAGAATTAAGACCTCATTATTTTATAAGTTTCTATGAGTTACACAAACCTTCAGTCTTTCATCTAAATATATTATATTATATACAATGTGGAATTATTAATTACTAAATTACTAAATAACTAAGCAAGTGCAATTAAAGATTTGCAATCCAGATATATCATTAACTTTCTGTTTCCATTAGATGATAACCATAATAACATTCATGACCAGGTTACGCTGTAACTGTTTTTTTTTTTTTTTTGGCGGTACAAAATTTGATTTTAAGACACACATGGATTTTTCAATCTTATTGATTGCATCCTGAAAAATTAATCTGAATTTTTTTTCTCCAGTTTCCCCTTAATTCTCTCCAAGAATCAACAGTCTCATCAGATTGCTATTAGTTTTCTCTGCGAAGCAATTTGTGAATAAGCAAACTGTTTAAAATTAAATAAATTAAACTGAGTAAACAACCTTTTCCCAACCAAGGTTTGCCTTAATGACACTTTCTTACTCTAAGTTTATATTTCATCAATACCCAAAATACATTTCTCTTTCTCAGTCGACCTTCGGTGAGTTACAAGGAGTTAAGGTAAGAGGGTTTTTATAGAGTGATGGATCGAAATGATAGTGACCGATTGAATATTTGCTGTTTAAATCATTCAAAAATCAGCTAAGAATAGGAAACCCTAGCTTTGTAGTGAACGACAGTCAACAAGAAATTAGGTGACTAAGTGAGAGAGATTTTGTAGAGAGGAGTTCAGAGATTCAAATAGTAATGACGGAGAGAATTTTTGTTATCGGAATTGACCGGAATCGACTTTAGATAGTAGTAGAATATTAACTTTTGATGAGAAAGTGGTAATTTAAAACTTTTTGGGTGGAAAAGTGTCGTTAAGGCAAACCTTAGGTGAGAAAAAGTAGTCTACTCTTATCAATCCGTTTATGGATAAGTAGGGAACAATGATTTGTCTCACAGTGACATTAATATCAAGTTCAATATAAATTTATCCATCCTATAATTTATTTAAGAAATATTACATGTGATACGTACTATTTTTAAACTATTTAATAGATGAATGGCTTCTGGTTCTGGGAATTAATTATGGTGCCAATTTTATGGACTTTCACTAATCTTCATATGTCGTCCAATCCCAATATAATACGATTTCGTTATGGTAATTAATTAATTAAAATGGGATGATACAGATAACATGATTGAGATAATGCTAAAACAATTTTCACATGGATCGATGATACAATATGATATAATTCATTGGAAAACAATTTTCACATCAATCGATTAGTATAACGAAAGATTCGAGAAGCAAGTTGGTGATAATAAAACTATACATGCATGCATGATTCATTATAAAATTAGAATCTCGAGTATATTTTATACACAAGTTAGTTTCTAATATAAGGTGTTTTTAACATTTTGCAATAAAAGCATTTCAATGGGGAAAAGTTAAAAGAAAATTGTGAATATATATAAGACAATCCAAAAGTTCTCTAACTTCTTTATTTAATTAAATTCTAATCAATTTATAAATTTTAGGTAAATGATCTTTTGTTTCAGTAACCTCCTTTATAAATCGTTTTTTCTTTCTGTCTTTCTTTTTTAAATAATTCATTAAGCTTCAAGTTTTACTTTCGAAGTACCAATATTTCAACTCAATCAGATTTGCACAAGGCGTCGGATAACGAAGTTTAATGCAGTCAGCAACTCCACATGCGTAGCTCACGGTTGGTGCAATTTGTGGATCATCAAGCCTGATCATTAATATATAAAATTAAAGCTTCATTCAAACTTTGTTTGATTGGCTTTTACTTTTTCCTACAGATACCATATTTCAACTCAATCACATTGAAGTATCACTTTTACTACGCATTCCCAAAGTTATCACAAAATTTTAGTACTAAATTATGTGTAACCTTATCGCTGTTGAGATGTAAATAAAGTAGTAATTTAGTGAGATATGTGTAGACAGTAAAATCTACAATCGATTCAAAAGGGATGGATCCTATGATAGTAGAGCCACTAACAACTTGATGAACCTGCACAAAGAAGAAAAGAGAACGTGAAGGCCAGATAAACATCGATGTGGTGTTTGTTGTAGACACTCCAACGCTCAAGTTAGCAAGGCTGAGGGTATTTAGTGAGGGCTAAGGATAAGAAAAATTACCAAAATAATGCAGTGGTTCTCGAGAGCAAGAACTTTGAGAGCTAGGTGCTATGGATTATTTCTGAATCAATGTTAAGAGGGTTTGCCTCTATTTATATAGTGAACCCAAGGGGTTGGAGTCCTAGTAGGACTCTAAGTCCTACTTATTAGAGGAGTTCCAATTATGAAGAAATAATGATCTCTTGCCTTTATCATATTGAGTAAGATTTGGGATCTTGACAGAAGTGGAAACATAATAGGACTTTGATTCCTATTATGGACTGATGGGTTAGAACCCAATTTAGCTTTACTTGTAGGATAGCCCAGTTCGTAGAGTGGGCATTTTATAAGGTGGATTCAAGCGCGTGCCCAATCGGGATTGGGTCAAGGCAATGGGCTATGGTATATTTACCTTGTTGGACCTCGTCAGACTTAACATGATTTTTGGCCCATACAGTTTGTCTCCTACTTTCTAAGTTAAGGGGTACTTAGCTTTGGAGAGTAGTTTTGTCACGCCCGCGGCCCCACACAGGAGTTTTGTCTCCTACTCTCCAAGTTAAGGCGCCTTTTTATGTAACGGCCCCACACAGGTGGCCGGCCATGATCACACAGCATGGCAGGATATCTCTCCCCCCCTTAAAGAGATTTCTTTCGCCTCCCTCACCACTCGAACCCAAGACCAAGGGGCTATAGTCAATTGGGAAGCATGGTGAGTACCATCAAGCCAACTATAGCCCCTTGGTATTGGGTTCGAGTGGTGAGGGAGGCGAAAGAAATCTCCTTAAGGGGGGGAGAGATATCCTGCCATGCTGTGTGATCATGGCCGGCCACCTGTGTGGGGCCGTTACAAGTTTCGATGGATTGTGAAAAAAACAAATTATGGCCCCTTAGGAGAAGGTCTCCTTTTATTCATGACAGCTGAGTTGAATAACGTCAAGGGGATCTTTGCTTAACAAAGATTGGTAGAGCTGAACGGCTATTTGGGAGTTTTTGCGAGGTGAATCTAAGTTAGGCCAAACCAACTTCGTTTGTGGATTGCAAAATTATGTCCAATAGGCCAAGCCGAATGGAAATCGACGCATCGTCATATAGAGTTTGTGGCATTCATTCGATTAGTCATCACAAGTGAAAGTGTGACTCTGCCTTTCGATAGAGCTGAGCATGGAACTACAGGATGTTCATCTTGGGAACGGAGGTAGCCAAGCGAACAAGTGGGCGAGTACTCTTGTGGTACCGTTAGGCCTGTCGTGTTGAGTGGGACTGATAATCTGAGGATTATATTGTTTTATTTAGACTTTTTAACTGGATTTTGGATACTTCTTAGTTCGTTTAAGCCTGAATTGCTACTTAATTTCACATATTTTCTATTTCAGGCCAAAACGTGTATTTTGAGCGAATAATGAGCGGATTGGAGTTTCTGGACCCAGAAGCAAGTGAATCTCAGAATTTGGGAAAGTTCTGAAGCAGAGTTGAAGCACTATGAAGCTTGTTCCCATGGGAAAGCATCGAAGATCGAAGATTCAAGCAAGGAAGCAAGCGGAGGGCAATTTTGTAAATTCAAATTTTTTCAAGAAGGTTCACCACGGTGAAGTTTATTCTTCGCCACGGCGAAAGAAGCTAGGCACGAGATTCCACTTTAGCTCATCGCCGCGGCGAAATTCTTTCTTCATCGCGGCAAAGTCTGCAAAATTTTGTTTTCTCCAAAGCGCACAGTTTCATTTTAAGAAAGGTTTTAAGTTTTGGGCGGACTATATAAGAGAAACCTTGCCATTTTGAGGGGGGTTCGTCTGGTTTCGTCTAAGTTCATCTTTCTTTTATAGTAGTTTTGACATTTTGGGAGAGAAGGAGAGAAGATTTGAGCTTTAATCTTGTGAATTCTTCAACTAGGGCAGATCTTTACTCTTTTCTCTTTGTTTCAATATGTTGACTGTTGTGTTTACTGTTTTTCTTGCTATTTGTGTTAATTTAGTTATGAACTAACCCATTTTGGGTTAGGGTTTTGATGTAATTCGGATTTCTATGGATTAATCAATTGATTATTGTTGCTTTTATATTCTGTTGCATAGATTGTGTGATTATTCTGATTTTTATTGATTTTACTTGTTGAACATGATGAGATTGAGAAATGAATCATGTTGAGCTCCTTAGGAAATCACCATTGTTGTTTTGAATGCTAGAGATATATTTAAGAAACAATGAAATCAATCTAGGATTCCATTAGCTTAATGAACTTGGATTTGTTAATCTTCAATTTGTTGGGTGCGGAAGATTAATAGGGAAAAATAGGAATTCATATCCTAAAAAGGTATGTTTTACAACTTAGGGAATTCGATTTACAATCCATGCATGTGAGTGTAAAAGTAGCATAATTTGTAGAATTAATCCATAGCATCCTAATAAAGTCAAAACCCTAATTGTTTGCTTTACTTGATATTACTCTTGCTTTAAATCTTGCTTTCATTAATTAGTTATTGAATTACATAGTAGATTTTGCTTTCAGTTTAGTTTTATATTCTTCCATAAATCCAAACACTTTCGGTTTCTCCAACTTCAGAACAAATAGGAAAATTAGTGCTTAGCAAACAATCCTCGTGGGAACGATACTCACTCATCACTTTATTATTTTGTGCGACTAGTGCACTTGCTATATTGCACGTTGATGAGAATACAAAATGTCATATTTACCCCCCTTAATGTCTAGTTTTTTATACTTATTTTTTGCCTAAATGTACTCATTATTATGCTATTTTGATTTAGGATGCAAATGGAGGCGTTAAATGCAAAACGGAACTAGTTAGGTGAATTCGGACAGTTTTGACATCGCTTCGTAATATGGGCATAACTCTCTCATCCGAGATCTGATTGAGATGATTCAAAATTCTGTGGAACCATAAAAAGAGATCTATAAATTTCATGTTTCGAGTTTGGAGAGATACTTGCTGCATCAAGGTTGTAATCAGGCTTGAAGTTGACGCACCTGCACTGCTGACGTTCTGGAACATTCTGCCCTATCATGCAAGTCATTAGGCAGTTTATTATTGGAAGTTTTGAAGACCTGTTGCACGAAAGTTACAGCTGGACACACACTTTCCTATTTTACATTAGGATTTTATTTTATTTTCAATTAATCAAATTAGGATAAATGTTATTTTAGGATATTAGAATATTTTTAGGGGATTGAGTAGAATTCAAAGACTTGAATTGGATATTCTTAAAAGGGGGAGAGAGATCAGATTGGGAGAGAACACACACGCCTCTCTTTCCTCTCTTCTACAATTTTCTCTTTTGAGTTTTAATGATGGCCATGAGCGGCTAAAACTTTAATAACTTGGTCGAAGGATACGGAGGCCTTGGAATTAATAAAACTGTGAGATCTAATATGTTTGTTTTAGTGTTCAATATATGTTTTGAGTATTGGATGTTCTTCTATGCCTATTTTCATGATTGTTTCATTTAATTACTAAGAGGCCTACTATTTTATTATTTGTTGCAATCTATCGCTAAATTAAATATCAAATTCGTAATTGTTTGACCCCTCTAATTTGTGAGCAACTAAGAGTTAAGAATTTGCTGCGTCAGGAATTGTTAAATCTTAAGAAGAACATTCAACTAAATTAAATACAACCGCTTGTGTTTGTGTTGTTCAGCTTCATCAATTTCTCTAGCCCTTAAGGCTGCTATTAGATTAAAACTTTAGCGCTTGTCTAGGGTTGTTTAGTAGTAAGATTAATTAGATCGCTTGTTTCCTAATTAATTACAACGAAGGAGAGATAGGAAAATAGTTCCAACGGTGAATACTCAAAGTAACAATTGATTTATACTTGCATTGATGATCAGTTGTAAGATTCTGATGGTAGATGTTGACTTAGACCAAGGTTTGTTATTTTGATTGATTTCGGTAATTTAACTTGAATTGTTTTTCCTGAAAGTGTTTCCGTTTTACTCAAACCCCCACCCCCCCCCCCCCCAGCCTTGTTACGTAACATTAAATCGGCTAGACACTCTCTTGGGAATGATCCTGACTCACCCTACTACATGTGTTTTTAGGTTTTAATTTTTGTAGTAGTGTGAGTCAGGATCATTCCACGGAGAGTGTCTAGCCGAATTTAATTTTATGTGAGCAAGGCTGGGGGGGGGGGGGGGGGGGGCGGTGTTGAGTAAAACGGAAACACTTTCAGGAAAACAATTCAAGTTAAATTACCAACATCAATCAAAATAACAAACCTTGGTCTAAGTCAACATCCACCACCAGAATCTTTCAACTAATCATCGATGCAAGCATATATCAATTGCTGCTTTGAGTATTCACCGTTGGAACTATTTTCCTATCTCTCCTTAGTTGTAGTTAATTAGGAAACAAGCGATCTAATTAATCTTACTACTAAACAACCCTAGACAAGCGCTAAAGGTTTAATCTGTGGCAGCCTTAAGAACTAAAGAGATCGATGAAGCTGAACAACACAAACACAAGCAATTGTATTTAATTCAGTCAAGTGTTCTTCTTAAGAATTAATAATTCTTGACGCAGCAAATTCTTAACTCTTATTTACTCACAAATTAGAGAGATCAAATAATTACGGATTTGATATCTAATTTAGCAATAGATTGCAACAAATAATAAACTAGTAGGCCTCCTAGTAATTAAATGAAACAATCATGAAAATAGGCA
>NW_022195248.1:130000-140000 GCF_008641045.1 Pistacia vera
AGCGAAGTGCAAAGATCCAGGTATGTTTACTATCCCTTGTACGAAAGGCATTCACATAAGGAAGCAAAGTTGTACTCGCAAAACTCCAGAAGGCGAGTGGGCAACCACGCACAGGGGCATAGCTCACCAGCAAGGCACTAACAGGTGGTTACTATTGGCCTACAATATGTTTGCTCGGCTAAATACTTTAAGAATACGATAGCTACCAACATTTTTCCAAGGTATCACATCTCCTTCCAAAACGACTCAACTCTATCTTCACCCTTGGCCATTCATGAAGTGAGGGATGGACATTGTAGGCAACCTCCTGATAGCATGGGGCCAAAGAATGTACATGCTCGTAGTTACTGATTACTTCACCAAGTGGATAGAAGCAAAACCTTTGCCCAAGTCAAGGACCGCGAGGTAAAGAACTTCGTATGGAAGAATATCATATGTCGGTTCGGCTTACCAAAGGACACAGTCATTGACAGCGGCTCCCAATTTATTAGCTTTGGCTTCCAAGACTTCTGTAGAATATAGGTGATTACACTAAGCTTCTCCACACCATGCTACCCCTAAGCAAACGGGCAAGTCAAATCATCCAATAAAAACATCCTCACCAACGATGATGAAAATACTCCAAAAAGCCAAAGGAGCATGGGCAGATGAATCCTTGGGTGCTATGGTCCTACCGCACCATGGCTTGGTCCTCCACAGGGGAAACTCCTTTCTCTCTAGTTAAGATTCAAAAGCAATGATTTCAGCAAAAGTGTCGATCCCTCGGCTCAACTCCAATGGATAGATGAAGACACCAACAGGCAACAGCTCTACCATAACCTTGACACCGCCGATGAGCTAAGAGACAAGCCCTCACCTGCAACACCGCTATTAGCAAAAGATGGCTTGACATTACAACAAGAACGTCTAAACCAAGGTTAAGTTGGTGATTGGGTCTTCCACCAAGTGTTTCAAAACATGAAGGAGATAGGAGTCGGTAAGCTCGGTCCCACTTGGGAAGGACACATGATCACCAAGGTTGTTAGGAAATAAGCCTATCAATTGCAAACACTAGAGGGAAAGAACATCACCAACAGTTAGAAACACCACTATATCAAAAGCCTATCACTTCTGATGGCACTGGCTCTACTCTACCGCCTATAGAACTTATAATTTTATAATGGGGGACAGGGTGGACTTGTCCACTCCCCCAAGTGTTTCGTATAAAGTCCACTCCGGATTATTTTATTATTCAATAAATCAGGCATTATCCAGAAGTTTAAGTGTTTCAAGTATTTGTTTATGAAATATGCCTCAAAGGTGTAAGGGTCATCCTTCGCAAGGTGGAAATGGGATACCTTGAATGATTTCGGAATGTGTCTCCACAGATGGCTTTGCCTATATTCAACTCCACCAATACGCGACAATTTTGTCCTCGTCTAGAATTGCAAGTATGGCACGACCTTTCTCCTAGCAAGTAGGCCCGGCAATGATCGGTTGTAAGACAAGTCTACAAAATAAGGAGCAATGAGATTTAGTACACCAGCTAAAATTAAAAATTCTAAGATCACTCACCGTCCTGCAAGAGAAGGGGATCTCCTAGGCTCGTTCTCCCAAAAAACCAGCTTCCTCTCACACAGAAGTATGAGTCTTTCCATTCTTATCAGTCTTAGCCTCATTACTAAATGTTTGCGGCTCTGTGCAGCATAAAAAGGTACCGACCCCTTCCTTGTCCTGCTCTAATGTAATAAGTAAAGAGCAAATCCACCACTCCAAACCCTATCCTCAACCTCGTGCCTAAATACTCCAAGGTCAGCCATAATCTCCATCCATTCAACACAGCAACTGGGGGCAATCATAATGGTTCAGCACCTCCGTGGCACACATTAGTGCATGTCAGCCAACAAGGGGTTAACCCATATTTGTCCAAATAAGAAAAGTATTCCTTCTTTTGGTTTGGACCACAAAACCATCGGGAAAAAACAACTTTATTCCCTAAGACCATTAAGGATAATATAACAGATGTAAAAGGTCCCTAAAAAGTTAGAGACAAAGATAAACAAATATCTTTTCTACTTTATCAGACATGCAATTGTGTGAATTGCAAATGTTAAGCGAGTGGTAAACACAAACTATTGTACACACATTTAAAACGAAATAAGCCAAGCACAAGTCTGCACCCAATGTGCATACAACTGTTGTACACACACAAAACAAAAGAAATAAGCCAAATCATAAGATTGATAATCGTGTGCACACATAACTCATAAGTTTGACAAATATGAATATTCCACATCTATGGTATAAATATTTGTCTTAATCCAGAATATATATATATATATATATATACACGTTAATATTCAGATCATTCTAAAGATCATATGAATAATAATCACTAATGCGAAGATCGGGTCTCGATAACAACATGACGAAAGTCATGCTTTGATTTTCTAGTATGGATTAGATCTAGATGTGATTTATTAATGGGGATAATAAAGACCAAAATAAAATGTGCGTTAAATAATAGTAATAAATAAATAAGACATGCTAAAGCGGTCTTGGTCTTGACAATTTCATAACTCGTAAATTAATAATGCGAAGGCCAGTTGAATATAGACACTTAAATTGCAAAGAAAGGGGTACCTCATGTGCCTGTCTACAGTTTTTAATTTAAACTCTATTAATCTTAGTTGTCGATGCAGTGTTCTTGCTCTTCCAATGAATAATCCAAAAGATAAGACTCAAATTAAGACTCTTATTATTTATATAATGGATAATCATAAGATAAGACTAAGACTGTATTATAAATATTATAATTGTTTTTAGTCATGTTTGCATGCATAATGACTCATTGAACAACCGATTACCTAATTGAATGTTAGGTCTGGAAGGGAAGTTAAATAAAGAGGAGATCTAAATTAATTATTTAAATGCTATCTATAAAGCTTTTAATATAAATTTTAAACATTCATTATATAATTAATTCACCGAATTAACAAATCAAAGTGATGTTTGCAGTTTTCGGAACAGGTAGGTGGGGTGTTGAAAATCGCCAATACTTAAACTAATAAACAAGACTGGGAGATCGTGAATTGACAAGTCCTTTCTGGCTGCTGAACTAACTATGTTCTTTCTTTGGCAAAAGATCCCGTTAATAATATGTTTTCCCCATGCGTGGCACTGGGAACATAGAGATACAATTTATATTAATTAATTGTGGATATAAACAAAACCACATCATATCAAAAATGACCATGTATATACATGCATTTACAATAAGAAATATAAATGTTCTCTAACGAATGAAGCAATTCTTTCAACTTCTTCTTGAACCATTATTTGATACCATTAAATGAAATATTATTCTTTACCTCTACTAGAATTAGCCTTTTCATTTCATAGAAATTTATTCTTTCTAATTTACAGTAAAATGTTCAAACCTTATATAAATTTAGGTAAAATTGTTTCCTTATTAAATACTCAAATAAAACAATTTTGAATTTTATCCTTTTCTTTCCAATTACCAAATTTTATAGATATCTAATAAAATTGATTGTAAATATTCGCTTTTTAATTCTAAAAAGTTGATCAGCCGGGCAGTAAGAAAGATAACATCCTAGAAAAGTATCTTCAATTGTTTATATATAACCTTCATCTAGTTAATATTGTGAAGTTAATCGTGATATTAGTTAGCAGAAATGCTCACAAAAATAATGTTATTATACTGTAAATTAAATAGCAGATAGATGAAATTATTGAAACATATTTCTCTCATTTCTTAACGAAAATAAGAACGCATCGTCGAAATTAAAATGGATTACATTACATGCATGCAAGCACAGCAGCTGCAGGCAGCTTCAATTTGCATAATCCAAATCAACACGATATCTTAAGTGAAAGCAAGGTAGTTAAGTAGGCTAATTAATCTTAATCAGAGGCGAAATCAATCTTGGATACACCATGCTAACACCCGTCCATATCTTGGCACCAAAGTCACCACCACAGTTTCATCATCATCGGCGTCCAAATTTCCAACAAATCTGTAAGTCCCAATCTCAAACGAGTTTATCTTCTCGTGGTGCTTATGCTTGTGCGGTAAAAATCACAAAGGTCCCTGCAAACTCAGTCGTGTCCGGCCAGTGGCACCTCATCTTCATCATTAATAAACACATCAAATTTCACTGCCATATTCTTCTCAAACTCAATGTTGTCTATCACCAATACTTCTCTTCATCTTCCTTCTGCTTCTTGCTCCTTGATTTCTTTGGCCTTTGAACCACCATGCTTATAGTTTTATCCAAAAATATAGGGAATTGGGTTGGGTGACAAAGTTTGTCTTCAACGCAGCTGCATGTGCTACACCAATGCCTTTTCCAATTTCTTGATTTTTTTTAGGTTGTGGCTTAGTTTTTAGCCATGGATTGTCAACCTTTTGATAAACATATCCAATTTTTTAGTATCAAGACAATCACGAACCTTGACTTTAACTGTTTGGGGTTCTCATCATAGAAAATGAAACTGCGTCAAGCCAATCTGAGTCTGTAAAATCTCTGCGCTTCCCTCCTAATATCTTCCAAACAGTCCACAATCGGTCAAAGTTTTTGAGTGATGAGGTAAAAGATAGGGTCTTTCCTGCTGAGTAGAAACCCCATGTTCTCGTATTTGGCTGTGAGCGATCACAGTCCAAAATGAACCAATCCATGTGCATTGTTCTCCAACGAACCAGCTCCTGGATCAGAATTGTCACCGGCGCGTGTAGCACTTCCCATGAAAGCTGAGGAGTCTTGGCATTAGACACCATTTGTCTGTACATCACCTTATAATTACTAGAAATTTGATCTGCATTTGACAAGTTTTCATCGGTACCATTAAAATCAAGATCGACCAGATTGGGTGGCTGGTGCTTGCATCGCGTAGTGTATCGTAAAGTGGTGAACTAGTGTTTGCAAACATGGCAGGAATTGGCATGCCCTTAGCGGAATCCCAGTTCCAGAATGGCAAAGCAAAAGTTGGACATCGATCAATTTTCCCAAAATCCTCTCCAAGAAATAAAGATATATCTATGAAACGGGAAGAACAACCACAGAGTTGTGAACTTGAAGTTCAAGATCTGGAAAGCCCACTTGGGGTAAGCCCCATCGCACATAAGCGCAATGAACACTGGCTTGTTGCGTGAAGCTACGTGGGTCAGTGTCAGGAAGAGCTTTCATGAGCTTAATGCCTTTTCGTATTTGGCTATGTATGCATCCAGCTAAATGTGCGGGGCCTAACTCAAAGTATGTATTGGGGAACTTATAGTCTAGGATAGTTGCAGCGGTTGGTGGGCAACAATTTGTGGGTTTTGCACCTTCAGGTAAGTCAGCTTTCCCACATTTGGATAAATCTGGGGCTTCAATTGGAGCAGCCAGGGCAAAAGGGATCAGAAGCGAGATTGGCACACCATAGAGACCTCCAAGACTAACGAGGGATCCCTTCTATCAATTTGGTCTTGGAGGAAGTGTCTCCATCACCATTTGTGGCTTCGCATGATTGGATGATTTTCTAATGGAATAGGGTCTACGCTTGCGAACAATAAGAGTTGAGATGTCTTGAGAACAGGAGAGAGAGAGGAAGTGAGTGTGATTGGAACGGTGGATGTAGAGAGAAAGGGACGCCATGACCATGAAACTTGGCTGTTGTGATTAACGTGCTAGGGTATTCACTGTTTTATAATGAATTAGCGAAAAAATTTCTTTTTTATAAAATTACATAACTACACATTTATCTCTTTTTCTTTTTTTTTTTTATATCCCTTCTAATTAATAAAACACATAAGTTAATGTAAGTTTAGTTAGTGTCATTATAAGATATTAATTATTTAGGTAGATTAAATTTAAACTACTAAAAATGCTTTGACAAAATAATTTAAAATCTTCAATAATGAGTTCTCTGATATTCTAAGATAAACTTATAAATTTTAAAAAGTTTCTGTCATTAGACATATTGTAATAATATATACCTTAAAACTTGTAATATATAAAACAAAATGTAACGAATAATTATAAAACTTACGATATGAAAAATAAAAAATTCATAGTTGAAACAAAAATTTGTTATGCCCCTAACTAACTCATTAAATTCTTTTTCATAAATATATACATTAAAAACAATAATACATACTTAAGCACATTAAATTGTAAGTTTATCTTCATATGATGTGACAATTGGCTTGCAAAACCAAAAATATATATATAAAAGTAAAATAGATTGATAATAATTATGACATTTTTTCTTATAAAAGAATATGGTAACTTGAAGATTAATTCGTATTGATTAGACGGGATCATTATTGTAGATAGGATAATACGAGTTGACATCTGTTTGTGAGAAAAATAATGAAAAAGTGTTTATCAGCAATTAACTCATATTATAAATGATTTAGGAATGCATTTTGTAAACAAAAATAAACAAGAAGTTATAGACAAATCCGCATCAAGTGGACAATATCTTATATAAATAAATAACCATGTGATGGCCAACTTGTTGAATGTTGATCCATAATGTCTTGTACACAATTGCTCAGATTACTCGCCAGCTTCGAGAATTAAGACCTCATTATTTTATAAGTTTCTATGAGTTAACAAACCTTCAGTCTTTCATCTAATATATTATATTAATACAATGTGGAATTATAATTACTAAATTATAAATAACTAAGCAAGTGCAATTAAAGATTGCAATCCAGAATACATTAACTTTGTTTCCATTAGATGATAACCATAATAACATTCATGACCAGTACGCTGTAACGTTTTTTTTTTTTTTTGGCGGTACAAAATTTGATTTTAAGACACACATGGATTTTTCAATCTTATTGAGCCTCATGAAAAATTATCTGAATTTTTTCTCAGTTTCCCTTAATTCTCTCAGAATCAACAGTCTCATCAGATTGCTATTGTTTTCTCTGCGAAGCAATTGTGAATAAGCAAACTGTAAAATTAAATAAAAATTAAACTGAGTAAACAACCTTTTCCCACCAAGGTTTGCCTAATGACACTTTCTTACCTAAGTTTATATTCCTCAATACCCAAAATACATTTCTCTTTCTCACGCCTTCGGTGAGTTACAAGGAGTTAAGGTAAGAGGGTTTTTATAGAGTGATGGATCGAAATGATAGTGACCGATTGAATATTTTGCTGTTTAAATCATTCAAAATCAGTAAGAATAGGAAACCCTAGCTTTGTAGTGAACGACAGTCAACAAGAAATTAGGTGACTAGATGAGAGATTTTGTAGAGAGGAAGTCAGAGATTCAATAGTAATGACGGAGAGAATTTTTGTTATCGGAATTACCGGAAGACTTGATAGTAGTAGAATATTAACTTTGATGGAAAGTGGTAATTTAAAACTTTTTGGGTGGAAAAGTGTCGTTAAGGCAAACCTTAGGTGAGAAAAAGGTCTTACTCTTATCAATCCGTTTATGGATAAGTGGGAACAATGATTTGTCTCACAGTGACATTAATATCAAGTTCAATATAAATTTATCCATCCTATAATTTATTTAAGAAATTACATGTGATACGTACTATTTTTAAACATTTAATAGATGAATGGCTTCTGGTTCTGGGAATTAATTATGGTGCCAATTTTATGGACTTCACTAATCTTCTATGTCGTCCACCAATATAATACGATTTCGTTATGGTAATTAATTAATTAAATGGGATGATACAGATAACGATTGAGATAATGCTAAAACAATTTCACATGGATCGATGATACAATATGATATAATTCATTGGAAAACAATTTCACATCAATCGATTAGTATAACGAAAGATTCGAGAAGCAAGTTGGTGATATAAAAAATATACATGCATGCATGATCATTATAAAATAGAATCTCGAGTATATTTTATACACAAGTTAGTTTCTAATTAAGGTGTTTTTAACATTTTGCATAAAAAGCATTTCAATGGGGAAAAGTTAAAAGAAAATTGTGAATATAATAAGACAATCCAAAGTTCTCTAACTTCTTTATTTAATTAAATTCTAATCAATTTATAAATTTAGGTAAATGATCTTTTGTTTCAGTAACCTCCTTTATAAATCGTTTTTTTCTGTTCTTCTTTTTTTAAATAATTCATTAAGCTTCAAGTTTACTTTCGAAGTACCAATATTTCAACTCAATCAGATTTGCACAAGGCGTGGATAACGAAGTTTAATGCAGCAGCAACTCCATCCGTAGCTCACGGTTGGTGCAATTTGTGGATCATCAAGCCTGATCATTAATATATAAAATTAAAGCTTCATTCAAACTTTGTTTGATTGGCTTTTACTTTTTCCTACAGATACCATATTTCAACTCAATCACATTGAAGTCTACTTTTACTACGCATTTCCAAAGTTTCACAAAATTTAGTACTAAATTATGTGTAACCTTATCGCTGTTGAGATGAATAAAGTAGTAATTTAGTGAGATATGTGTAGACAGTAAAATCTACAATCGATTCAAAAGGGATGGATCCTATGATAGTAGAGCCACTAACAACTGATGAACCTGCACAAAGAGAAAAGAAAAAGTGAGAGGCCAGTAAACATCGATGTGGTGTTTGTTGTAGACACTCCAACGCTCAAGTTAGCAAGGCTGAGGGTATTTAGTGAGGGCTAAGGTAAGAAAAATTACCAAAATAATGCGTGGTCTCGAGGCAAGAACTTTGAGAGCTAGGTGCTATGGATTATTTCTGAATCAATGTTAAGAGGGTTTGCCTCTATTTTATAGTGAACCCAAGGGGTTGGAGTCCTAGGAGGACTCTAAGTTACTTATTAGAGGAGTTCCAATATGAAGAAATAATGATCTCTTGCCTTTATCATATTGAGTAAGATTTGGGATCTTGACAGAAGTGGAAACATAATAGGACGTTTGATTCCTATTATGGACTGATGGGTTAGAACCCAATTTAGCTTTACTTGTAGGGAGCCCAGTTCGTAGAGTGGGCATTTTATAAGGTGGATTCAAGGCGTGCCCATGGGATTGGGTCAAGGCAATGGGCTATGGTATATTTACCTTGTTGGACCTCGTCAGACTTAACATGATTTTTGGCCCATACAGTTTGTCTCCTACTTTTAAGTTAAGGGGTACTTAGCTTTGGAGAGTAGTTTTGTCACGCCGCGGCCCCACACAGGAGTTTTGTCTCACTCTCCAAGTTAAGGCGCCTTTTATGTAACGGCCCCACACAGGTGGCGGCCATGATCACACCGCATGGCAGGATATCTCCCCCCCTTAAAGAGAATCTTTCGCCTCCCTCACCACTCGAACCCAAGACCAAGGGTATAGTCATTGGGAAGCATGGTGAGTACCATCAAGCCAACTATAGCCCTTGGTATTGGGTTCGAGTGGGGAGGGGGCGAAAGAAATCTCCTTAAGGGGGGGAAGATATCCTGCCATGCTGTGTGATCATGCCGGCCACCTGTGTGGGGCCGTTACAAGTTTCGATGGATTGTGAAAAAAACAAATTATGGCCTAGGAGAAGGTCTCTTTTTCATGAACAGCTGAGTTGAATAACGGCAAGGGGATCTTTGCTTAACAAAGATTGGTGAGATGAACGGCATTTGGGAGTTTTTGCGAGGTGAATCTAAGTTAGGCCAAACCAACTTCGTTTGTGGATTGCAAAATTATGTCCAATAGGCCCAGCGAATGGAAATCGACGCATCGTCATATAGAGTTTGTGGCATTCATTCGATTAGTCATCACAAGTGAAAGTGTGACTCTGCCTTCGATAGAGCTGAGCATGGAACTACAGAGTTCATCTTGGGAACGGAGGTAGCCAGCGAACAGGGGGGAGTACTCTTGTGGTACCGTTAGGCCTGTCGTGTGAGTGGGACTGATAATCTGAGGATTATATTGTTTTTTAGACTTTTAACTGGATTTTGGATACTCTTAGTTCGTTTAAGCCTGAATTGCTACTTAATTTCACAATTTTCTATTTCAGGCCAAAACGTGTATTTTGAGCGAATAATGAGCGGTTGGAGTTTCTGGACCC